>NW_026267368.1:186450-190828 GCF_000697945.3 Frankliniella occidentalis | reverse complement strand
TTCCCAGATCACTGTCTCGATTTATTCTCTAGTTATCGTGCGGACAGACACATAAACACACAAACAAACAGATTGAAACTTTTCGGGTCAGTGGAGTAATGGGCTTCGCTAATCGCTCAGCTGAAAAGACAGATCGAGTTCGAAGATGAGCGTTGTAGCTCAAAAAATTGACTTTTAAAACAACAAAAACCACAGGTCACAAAGTACTAGGTAGATGTACGCCAGACCACGTCTCGCGTAACAGGCTTCGCGATATCTCACGAAACACTGTTTCGCTGCGACGCACCTGGCATACATCTACCTAGGCCTGCGGCGCTGACACCCGAGTCGGGTAGCGCAAAAACGTAAACAAAGTGCCTCCGGCCCGCCAACTTTCCGTTTTTTCGACCAAGCATGCAGAGTTGTATATTTTTTCGCTCATTTTCGTCAAAAACTCCCTGTGACGCCTAAATGGTTAAAGATAGAGCCAAACAGACGAAATTTACGTCCAAAGAGCTCTACTTTGATGAGTTACGCCTTAGGAAACTGTAAAAAACTATTTTTTCAAAAACGTCATTTTTGGGACCTGTGGTTTTTGATTTTTTTAACATCCAATTTTTGAGATAGAATGCTTATCTTCGAACTTGATCTGTCTCTTTATGATACAAAACGACCCTGAAAATCCCAGGTCGCTAGTTCAATTCGTTCTCGAGTTATCGTGACGACAGACAAACAGACACACAGACAGAGAGACAGTCGCGAAACTTTTTGATCATCACTGGAGTAATAGGCTTCGCTAATCGCTCAGCCAAATATTATTTTGTTCAAATATTTATCTTAGTGGCTCCTAAGGGGTAACTCGTGAAAAACCAACCCCTCGAACGAAAATTTCGTCCGTTTTGCTCTATCTTGTACCGTTTCGGCGCTATGGGGCATTTCTTGACGAAAACAACGTGAAAAAGACAAAATCGTCTATTTAATCGTAGAAAAGGCTTTATGTCACAGAATTGTAAAGGGAGTGATACTTAAATCACATATTACGGGTCGAACCGCACGCTATTTTGGGCTTAAGGGTGTCAAGTTTGTCTAGTATCACTAAAATGTTGAAATGTGTCAAACTTTGAACTTTCAATGGAAACCCTTACCGAACAGCAGAAGTTTATGTCCCTTGTTTTAGAGTTAGACCCCGACAAATGGTTCGAGTATGTCAAATTTTGAGCCCGGAAGGCCCTGTTCCCCTATATCCTCTCCTTAACTCGTCTCGGGTGTCAGCGCCGCAGGCCTAGCTATATGTGTGCCAGGCGCGTCGCAGCGTAACAGTGTTTTGTGAGATATCGCGAAGCCTGTTACGCGAGACGTAGTCTGGCGTATATATAGCTAGTATAACAAGGTAGATGTACGCTAGACCACGTCTCGCGTAACAGGCTTCGCGATATCTCACGAAACACTGTTACGCTGCGACGCGCCTGGCATACATCTACCTTGGCTTGCGACGCTGACACCCGAGTCGGGAAGTGGGAAAATGTACACAAAGGTACGGGCCTACGGTTCGTCAACGGCTAATCACCTCGCCTAAGCATGCAGGGTTGTGCATTTTACCGCTTATTCTCGACAGAATGTGCAGGCGTCACCCGCTAAATTGCACTCTGCGTTCGCGCTGCTTCGGCTCTTGGTGGACGTCGGGTCGCCTTCGGCTGCATTGCCGAACGCTAGAGTCCTACAGTGGCCACTGTAGGACCAAACGTTTGGTAACTAGGACTCTACCGAACGCTACGCGCTGTGCGTGGGCGTGGGGGGCTCGGGGAGGGGGAGGCACCGGGCGCGCGGGGTGGGGCGCGGGGGAGGAATGAGCCGAGCGACGGCGGATGATGCCGAGTTCAACCCGACGTACACCAAATCGCAGGTAGTCGAGCTTGGAGACGGGGACGCCCGGGGACGCCTTAAGTGGCTGACTGTGGATCTCCTCCTCCTTTTTTCTAGTGGTCGTTCCCTCTTCTGGCAATAATAGCAAACTACAGGAGCTGGTGGAGCATTGCATGTCAACTGCTTCAAGGAACTGAAGTAACGACTTAGTAACTCAGGAAGAAATAGTTTGATGAAGCGAACCTTGATTGCAACAAGAAATCTTTCTTGAAGATCAATGTCTGGAAGAATCCTCTTCACCATGATTTTAGGTGACTGCTCCGGGTGATAGACAATGTAGTCACAAAACTTATACTTCGAAACACCAGTACAAAACAGTTGCGTTTGCATCTGATACTGGTGTTGAGGAAGAACATAGGTCTAACATAGGGGTATTTAGGGCACTTGGAATACTCCAACCACAGCAGGGACACTGCACAACACAGGTCTAAGGGTCTCAGAAATCCGCAAAGATGTAAACGGACGTCACTTTGAATCTTCATCAGTTCAGCCTTGTTGAGCTTGCGAACAGTGCGTTCAAGTCTGAGACCTCGCGTCATCCAAATGGATATGTATCCTTTAGAAAATGAATAACAACATTTCTTTAACAGTGTAATCGATGGATCGCGAATATCAGTATGCAGTAAGTCAGACCTTACTGAAGCAGTGGCCAGACCTGCCCTCATTGACTTCCACACATTAGAGCGGGACTGCCTCCTAGTTCTTCTCTCGATCAACTGAGTTTGCTCTGGGGTAATTTCGACACAACCATTTGCAAAGACTTCCTGAGCTTTAAGGAGCAAGTCAACAAATGACAGAGCAGTTCTGCGACTCGAATAACTCGCCAAGTGCAAATGGAAGGTCTACAGTAGGAGTTGCATATTTATCAGCAAACTCCGGAACAACTCTTAATACAGCAGCTCGAGGGAAAGCTTCATGAATTTTTGATAATAAATCTTTAACACTAGCGTCGCTGAGCGGAGTTCTCACATTCAGAGGGGATGGTGGAGAAGGATCATCTCCTAACATTCTCCTCCTCTTAACTGAAGATGGAGTGTTGTCCACTCCTTGCTCACTCCGGATAGTTATTGCACGGGGTTCGTAATAATAAGACTCCAAGTTACTAACTGTTGCAGCACTGACTCGACACACCGGGATAGGTATTCAACACTTGCACTTTCACTGACTGACCCTAACGGGTGCGACTCTATGGTCCAACCACACGGGGTGGACAGGGAACCACGACCAGCGTGGTCCGAACCGAACGGTTTGAGGTGTAAAGCTAGACTGACTTCACTGTGAGCGGGGAGACGCCGCTCCAGCGTACTGCATTGATATCTAAATGAGTGGTGCTCTTAATCGGCACGCATAACTACTATCTCAGGCGTTGCCCCGGTGCTGCGCCGGGCGTCGGCGCGCGTGCCTGGCCGAGGCGCGTGCCCGGCCGAGGCGGGGCGGGATCGCGAGCATCAGTGTGTGGTGACGCTGATAGAGGAGGCTGGTTGGGGTTTGGAGGAAGCCCAGCCACCATCGGGATGGCCTGAGTGACCGGTGTGCGTCAAAGGACCAAGCAAATCACCCGAACGCAGAACCGCTCGACTCGACACATCGATAGTTGGAGCCAAAACAAACGTTTTGACCCGCAGAGGCAAAAAAAATTCCCTTGGGGAAAAAGTTATAAGGGGTTAAAATTAACATGGCGCCTTACAGGGACTCTGGGTAGCCAACCCGCAGCACACGCCTGGCCATTTTTCGCTGTTCGCGCGGTTTTTCCGCGAAAATGGTGGCTTAGAGGTAAAGTATATTAACAAAAATTAGAGGAGCGGTAGAGAGGACTAAAGACTTACGCTGAGATATTGTCGAAATGTTGCCTGTGAGGGCGTCTAGAAGGCAGCAAAGTCCGAATTCCCCGGCCTTGAAAACAGTTGTGTTCAAAGCCGTTCAACGTCGAACCCATGCACCTAGAGTGCAGTTCTTTTGTACTAAACTGTCAAGTTAGGTGTGCTGAACACGCTCACATGGTACCCGTTTGGACCTCAGACCTCTGGAAATTAATTTATTAAACATTTAGTCAAGCCGCGCAGCGCTTGGCGCGCCGGCCCGCTCGGGCCCGACCCAGCCGCTGGGCTAGCTGCAGCACCCACGGCCCCGGACTGCTCCGAGGCTGTCTCATGCAGTTCACCCCGATAGAAGGGTGGGTATTACAGCGTATAGTGTGTGAAGCTTCTTTTCTTTATTGATCCTTTTAGTCTTGCTCTAATAGGACGGGATGAAGTGGTGGGTCCAGCGTGCAGCGTCTCTTCTTACTGCTTTGGCGCCTTTTCTGAGAACAGCACCATTGTGTACACCCTTAAAGCTCATGAACATTTTCGCTCATAGTTTACTGAGTTCTGTGTACGTGCTGCGCTTACGCATTTTTAGCCCGCTCTTTTGCTTAAAAGCTATATAAGCGGGCTTATGCCATCGCCTCTGTGTCTGTCTGTCTGTCTGTCTGTCT
>NW_026267368.1:183442-185335 GCF_000697945.3 Frankliniella occidentalis | reverse complement strand
AAGGCCCGTCCCAAACGCCGCCGGCAGGCCAAGCTGGGACGCTCCCTGCCGAACCGAGTTGCCGGTGGAGCGAAGTGGAGCTGGCAACTTGGTTTGGCGGAAGAGCGGGCCCAGCTTGTTTAATACGCCGGTATGAACAACTACTGTTTGAATTTCGCGCCAATCGACTCTGCGACCTGCGCGTCGCGGAGCCGAACTGAGCGAACCCACTCCCCCCTCCTCTCGGCGGGCAGGCGCTCCCCCCTCCTTGCGCGCGCAACCTGTCGAGCCCTGCGCCGCGCGTCTCACAACAATCAGCCACCTCCAGATTTGTGCGGTGTGCTACTGTGTGCTATTGTGTTTTGTGATTGAAGAGGAACACAAGCGGTGAGTTGTTCAGCAAAACTGGGTGTCCTGTCCCAGAGGTTCCTTAGCTTTCTTAAGGTTATAGACACGGTTCGCGCTAAGCGCTGAGGCCTAAAATTTGTGGTGAGCAATGCTGTTATAACGTTTACAGTCTTTGGCATGACCGCTTGTCGATACTTGCGTCTTTGCAGCAGAGCTGTGCAAAATGACCGCATCTGTCCGACCTAGGTTGTTTCTTCGCTTACCGCGTCTTGGCGGTTGCCTCGGTCGGTAAGATAAGTGGTGCGCACCGTCGTTTTAGCTGCTTACGCTGCATCGGATAAAGCATTCCTGTAAAGCTGAAATGCAGAAGAATGCGGGGAACAAGAAAACGGAAATCGCAATGCTTTAACATAGTAACTTCCGTTTTCTTGTTCCCCGTATTCTTCGGCACTTCAGCTTTACCGGAAAGCTTTATTTAGGCGTGTGGGCGTGCTTACCCTACCGTCCCTCGTTATTCTGCCTGGGGGCCCTGGGCGAGTATGCAACCCGTTCGCACGCATGAATCCGGTACAGTATAAGCAAAAACAAAAAACGGACGGCGGATCACCCAACTCTCACCTCTATAGGGTGATTTTGCACCAATCTGCCGTACTGGGCCTAATGTACATGAGTGGAGAGTTGCCTACTTCGGCGTAAGTCCATAGGCAACACGCCCGCACAGCTACATGTAGTACAGAATATACTCGAAAAGAAAAGAAACGGGATCTCTGAGACACCTTGTATGAAAAGCAGTTAATTTTTCGTTCCATTCAGTACAAACTTTTTGTTACTGGCGTTTTCTTAGACCCACAGGTGACATGTCGCTTTTTAGTCCGGTGAGGGGCGATTTTTTGTCTAGCCCTGTTCCAAGCCCAACTAATTGGCAAAAATGCTTTTTGTGCCAAAGTGTAAAACATGAAAAATTGACAGTTCCTCAGAGGAATAGTCGTGGAACTGTTGATGAGGGATACAAGTCACTGGCCGAAAAAGTGTTGGAATTCGATAGCATAGGAAAACTCCCTTTTAAATTAGACATTAAGAAGTTAAACGTTTGCCTAGGACTGGCATCTATGTTACAGGACAACAAAGCGGTGTGGCACCACTCTTGTTACGCCAACTACAGCTCATCTCGACTGAAAAGAGAACAAGGAAAACTAAAACGAGCCCCGTCTAGCAACGAAGCAAATAAGGAAAATGCGGACCTACCCACCCCAGGCAAGAGTCGCCGCTGTAATCCCACATTTGCACATGAGTGTGCGTTTAACCACCTCATACAGTGTTTGAATGCGTCGCGGGATTCGCTTTCAGACTCTGCGCCTGTCGATTACACATGCTATCAGCGTCATGCGCAAGCAGACCCCAACCACCTCCACAAGCCAAGCGCTTCGGCGGGTAGGGGGCGGGGGGAAGCCCCTCGGGCGTCCCGCTACACGCCGGCTTCTCAGTCGTCGTCCGAGGAGGCGTCTGGCACCATCCGCTGCTGGTACCGGAGTGCTCCTGGGTTGAGGGCCTCGTCCTCCGAGGAGT
>NW_026267368.1:180983-183007 GCF_000697945.3 Frankliniella occidentalis | reverse complement strand
ATCACAAGTTAAAGTATAGTCTAAACTACAGTGGTCAAACTGCTCTCACAAAAACACAGGTACATCGTAGTCTACCGCCACTCTGAAAATCTAAATTATCTTTACTTTCGAGTGCTTTCGTGAAATGCAGACACTCATTACTAGTATTGTATGCAAACCTGTACACACGTAAGTAGCACCGGACTACAGTTGCGACTACAGTTGTGACTACACTTTGAGTATGGCGTATTAATGGTCGTCAATGTATGTGTAATCTGAAAGCGCAGAGTATGTGCCAGTAGACATTGGCAGCTGTAGTCGTAAACTGCTTTCATGTCTTTAATGACATTCTGTAAATATTTCACCACTTTGACTGAAGAGCAGTAGATATTTCTCAATTATATCTCACTTTTATAAGTCGACATTCCTTCCACAGTTTTCAAGTAAAAGCAAACTAGGGCACTTGAGCTGAACCATAGTGAAACTGCAGTTCAACTGTAGTTTGACTAGAGAGACAGACGGGCTGGGGCCCTTTCGCAGCACATCAAGCTACATCTAGATATAAAGTTAAATTGCATGCCATTTAATTTTGCAGGAAAACTGTTCATAACGACGTGTCCCGTGTGCGTCCCCGTCGCATCATGATGCGCAGGAGGGATCAAGTGTTGTGCCAGCTGCAGCAAGACAGCGAGTCGTGTCGATGTGAAAGACGTAGACGCTGTGGTGCTGCCGGCCGAAGAATCAGTTCAGGTATACGTTCGTATAATTTCCTAACTAAATCTATTAAAATATACACATGCAAGTTTAATATTATATTCTCTTTGTGCATCAGGGAGATGAACCTCTGCCCGTCATCAGTGATATGGAAAAATGGGTCCTGAGCCAACCTTTCGAAGATGTATAAATAGAGTAAAATTGTTTTCGCCAAATAAAATTGCCCCTCTAAGCAAAATATCGTATGTTACTCTTTTATACGCAGTTTCCTTAACCATACGCTTTTTGTCGGGAAAACGAGATATGGATGCTACTTTCTTTACAGTAAGGTACACTCCGAATAATGAAATACAAACCTTATTTTAAAAAACAATTTAAAGCGAATATGCATTTTTAAATTTTTTCTCTTCTGACTATCAGGCAACAACTGAAATGGCAAATGAGCTAAACCTGACTGCTCTTTTAAGAGAACATTTGTTAACAGACAGTGTTGTCCGTTCTCTTTGTGCTATTCCACTTTTTCAAACGGAACATTTGGCGAGAGGCTTTGCAAGTTTTCTGCGACGGGCAATGAGACATGGACTTGATGAGTTAGCTCCTCTCTTTGCCTACTATTTACGCACATGGCTCTCTCCTGCACGCCTCCGTATTCTGTCTGTGTATGACTCTGAGCACAGAACCAATAATGTTTGCGAGTCCCACAACCGGACTTTGCGGGCAGAGGTGAAGGTACAATATCCTAACATTTTCCAACTAATTGGTAAGTAGATTACCTCATTTTGCCTGCAAGATAAGTTATGCTGATTAAATTTGAACATCGTGGTCTTCAATTACAGCTGCTTTCGTACGCTATGAAGATATTGTTAAGCAGGACATCAATGGATTGGATGCAGGTAACCGTGGCAGAACCAGAAGAATAAGTGCTCTCACAAACGATAGGAGGATCCTTTACAGAAGATTTTGAGGAGGGCAACATCTCCATTGGCTCATTCCTAAGGAGAGCTTCCCGTCGCATCCAGAATGTGTACAACAACATCCTGAAGTAAGATATATGTTCGGGCATCTTTATTTGAATCGTTTTTTGATCTTGTTTGCAGTGGTATAACAGTTCCACGAACACTTTTCCCTTTTCTTCCAGCAGAAACCAGCTGAAGAAAGTCTTGCCTGAGAACAAGGTAGGTCAGTTTGCTCTTTAACTTTCCCATTTTCTTTGATTTACCGTAGTTCTAGGGTGGGATAATGGCGTCAGGTCGATTGCGGACATACCTGGGAGCCGAGGGTCAGAACGGTCGATTGCGGACAAAGTCTCTTTGACGAGCGGATTACCGGGA
>NW_026267368.1:173165-173968 GCF_000697945.3 Frankliniella occidentalis | reverse complement strand
TATGACAGTCCCCTTGTAAAATTCATGTATGACATATGCGAGTGAAAGTAGGCATAGTTCAACATTTTTAGTTGATTGATACTAAGAATCTTCCTTATTCTGAAAAGCAGTCTAGACGTTGCTCTTAGCGTTTTGGTTACTTTGAAAATGTGGCTTTTCCAGTTTAAAAACTCGTCCAACATAACTCCAAGCTATTTCACTTCTTTGGCTTGAGTAAGCTTTTCATGATTTGCTTCTACTACCAGAGATACTTCAGGACCATATTTTTTCTTAAAAACGATGTATAGTCAGTGGCCCATATTTCGGACGAAATTCGTCGTATTTTCTTGATAACTCCTGACTTATTAGAGACACGAAATTCGGCGCGGGAATGAAGAAACTAGACCCTTGGCCCTACCTTTTACCCAAGTTATACCTGAATTTGTTTGTCTGCAAAAGCCCGAAATGTTCTGTCCAAAATTAGGAACAGAAGGTTCTTAATTTCGGACAAACTGTTCCTAATTTCGAACATAACCGTTTGCCGCTCATGTCCTGGCTCGGAAAACAGTTCTAGAGATACATGCGGTTAGGGCGGGTCCTTCCGATGAAAACAAGCCATCGTACGACATTTTTGGTTCAGAAATAGGGTTTTAAGAGGCGTTTTTAACAATGCTTGCATCTAAAATTCTTTAAAAAACGCAAAAGTTTTAAAAAGACTTAAAATTATGCTATATCTCAAAAACTATAAGAGGTAGAGGGAAACCGACGAAATTTGGGCTCTGTGGGTCGTCAAATGATGTGTTTACCTATAGATAGGACTTTGA
>NW_026267368.1:167194-168545 GCF_000697945.3 Frankliniella occidentalis | reverse complement strand
GTGGATGAATTGCCGAAGAAAGGTCTCAAGGATTGCTCTGAATGTAAAGAGAGGAGAAAGGAGGCTAAGATCAATGAGAAGATATTTGAGAGGTATCATTGCAGGACTGTTGGTCCTTCTCCTATTGTATTTTACCGCACTAAATCTAATTCTGATCCAGACCTTGGCCGCAACAAAATTTATCATATTTGGGATGTGCCTCATCTTTTAAAGCGTTTAAGATGTCAATTCGAAAATAAACATACTTGTGCTTTTGGTGTAGACAAAGTAGCTCATTGGGCTAAAGTTAAAGAACTTAAGGAAACGGTGGCCTCTTTTTCTAAATGGCACTGAAGTTAACTGATCGACATATATATCAGTCTACCCAGAAGGACAAAATGAAAGTCAGTTTGGCAGCTCAAGTCATGAGTGCCAACGTAGCTGCTGCTATTAGAGCAATTCATTTTTTTTCTAATGGTGCACATGGCTGCCTTGATACTGTTAGATTTATTTCTTTTCTTGATGAGCTTTTTGATAGTTTTAATGGGGGTTCTAAGCCTACTGCAAAGCCGCTCAAATGTAATATATCTAAAGATTCTCCTCACTTTAAATTTTGGGATGAGGCTGCAGTTAAAATTCAAACCTGGTGATTTGGAAATTCGAGCAGTATGATTCCTCCAACTGCAGGGTGGTTAGAAAATATTATTATTGCCATTAAGGTTTTGTGGGCTGATTTGCAGGAAAAATATGATCTTAACTATTTAAATTTTAGGGCTCTCAATCAAGATCCTCTTGAATCTTTGTTTTCAGTTATTAAAGCCAATGGTCATAAAATTCCCACAGGTATGCAGTTCAAGGCGGGCTTGAAGACCGCTATTGTAACTAATTTGAAAAATTCTGGGATTCGTGGCGCTAATTGTGAGGAGGATGGAGCAAGCTTTTTGTCTGATCTCACGACTCTTTTCAGAGAAGCTTCTAGGAACAGCACAAGTGCAGCAGCAGCATCATCATCATCACCACCACCACAGCCATTAACAGAGGACATCATGTCACCAGAGGATGAGCGTGAAATCTTGGATCTAGAACGTGAACTTCCTTTTGCCTCCTCCATAAAACGTGAAGCTGAAGAGCCTGCTGATGTGTTTGATGTTTTGCTCTCTAATACTTCTTCTAACCCTATTAGCATTCCAGATGAGCCTGAGGTGATTGCTATTGATCCAGATAACATTCCAGCTCTGGCTCCAGACTCAAGAAGAGAGAAACGTAGACAGGCAAGAAGGGACATAGATGAGCAAGCCATGGCACGGGCTGCTGCTCTAAATGCAAGTGGTGTTGCCCTGGAAAATAGAGGAATGTATGGTAATAGAAGACA
>NW_026267368.1:161625-162079 GCF_000697945.3 Frankliniella occidentalis | reverse complement strand
CAACCCTTCGTTAGATGAGAAAGGATTCCCTACAGGTAGCAAGAGTAAGCAAAAGCAGAGTCAGCCTGTGAGCAACAATAGAGTTGAGGAGGAAGAAGTAGATGAGCTATCAGAACAGCATCTAACGCTAGAAGAGGCGGGCAGCATTTGAAGAAGAGTTTTGATTGTCTTGGACTCTTTCCTGTGACCTTTTGTTATGTGTGTTATTTAATTGTATATTTCTTTCTCCTTTTTGTGGTTGCGTGAGAGTGTTGTGATGTCCAACACACACAACCAATTCTTTATCTTGAAACCATGCATTAGTGCACTTTTGTCCCTTTTCCTTCTCTTCTCTGCTTTGTGTGTGGAGGGGGGTCTGTTCTGTGTTTGTGTGGTCCATGGGTAAGAGATGCTGCTCATCCCTGCCTATGGACCACACTTCTTGTCTAATCATTCTGTTTATTTTACAGCCTCT
>NW_026267368.1:158504-159593 GCF_000697945.3 Frankliniella occidentalis | reverse complement strand
TTTACCCTTTGACACTAGACAATGATGACAATGACAACTCCACTGTAGATTAGTCCTCTTCTTGCTGAGTCTTGTGCTTTGGTGTTGGGTTTGATCTGATTAATATGTCTACTTAGTTTGTTTAAGCAGTTTCCTCACCTCTCTCCCAACATGGGCATCACCACCCACCACCACCACCACCACCACCACCAGGCCATCCAACACAGGGCAAGAAAATTGGGGAGGTGGCCTACCTCAAACACAACACCGACTACATTTTCTACCTCATCACCAAGAAGCGCTTTTCAGACAAGAAGATCTGTCCAAATGTTTTAAGCTGCCTCGTCAATCTGAGTGCACTGTGCAGTTCTCTTGGCATAAAACAAGAGTCAATGCCTCGACTGGGTTGTGGCCTTGATCTGCTGAAGTATGAAGATGTGCTGCCGTTGATCCATGCTGCTTTCTATGACTGCAGCGTGGAAGTCACCATTGTGACTCCACCTCCAACTTTTAACGGAATGTCAGTGTTTGGTGACAGTCAGGGACTTCGCCTTCTTCTGAATCTGAACCGAGGGAAACTTCCTGCTGGCTTCAAGACAAAACCATTTCCACGGTCTGCTGGTTTCTATGTGTCTGAACTTACAGTGCTCACAGAACTTCTTAATACTGTGGATGTGGTTCCAAACAACTCCCTTGGCGATGCACTTCTCTTCAGTGGCACAAATGATCTTCTTGCTCTGGCTGCAATGGAGTCGAGGGATGCATAACTCCGAAAAGCCGTGTACAGGGATTTGAATCCCTACAGATTCGGTGGGATTCAAAAGATTTTTAAAACATTTTTAGATTCTGAAGGATTGTGGAGATTGGCAAAGATTTGTATGGATTGGAGGGGATTGGAGGAGATTGGCGTAAGATTGGAGCGGATTGGCGAGGATTGGGGTAAGATAGAAAGGATTTTAGGGGGATTTGAATGGATTGGAGCCCAATTTTGGCAGGATTGGGTTTGGTACGGTCGGCATGATTCGTTGGGTTTGGGAAGATTGTAGAGGATTTGAGAGAATCAGAGTGAGATCTGGGGAGATCTCAGAAAGGATTCTATCACTGTAAAAT
>NW_026267368.1:156932-158069 GCF_000697945.3 Frankliniella occidentalis | reverse complement strand
CTAACCTCTTTGAACGGTTCACTATCCGTCTGTATGACAGCAAAACAGAAGTCACCGATGTGAACACTGTTCGGAGGGACCTGTACGACGGGGTGAAACCGCTGGCTTCGATACCACCGAACAAGGGTGCCCTACAACAGCACTTCCGACGAGCAGCTTATCAGGCAGGCCAAATATGGGGGCAAGCTCACTTGCCCAAACCAGACTCGGTCGATCCCACGATGTAGGGCTGGAAAATGAATGCTGGAAAATTACAACCACTCTGGTCAACACTCCCCGACGTATGGAAGAAATGTCAACTGAAAAAAAAACATTGCAAAAAAACATGCACTGTATCTAAGTGCCCCTGCAAAATAGCAGGCATATAATGCAAAGTCGACTGTCGCTGCAAAGGGAATTGCACCCAAGCACCCGTAACCAGTTAGAGGATAGATTGATTTGATTCCGGCTTAAAGTTCCTGAAAAGTTTATCTTTGTTTACAGTGTCTCAGAAGAAGAGAATGTCGACAACCCTTCGTTAGATGAGAAAGGATTCCCTACAGTTTAGGCATACTCTTACATCGTTTCTAGTGGTGGTATCGCTAAATACATTTCAAATTCACTGTCAACTGCTCTGTTGCACCCTGAATCGATGTGTCTGATGCCTGCTGTCGGAAAATATACACGGTGTTCAACTCACTGTTCCAAACAGTGTTCGGAACAGGGTGGTGCGCGTTCCACAGTAACAGAAACCTGTTTTGGAGCCCAGATTCGTTATCTGCTTGCCAGTTTAACTCAGGAGCGACGTCCAGCAGCAGTTCAGTCGAGAAGCAACGCAGTGCCAAGCGCGGACGCCGTCGAGCGCAAGTGCTCCAGCGGCGGCGGACCGGAGCACAGACGAGACGGAGCACAAGACGGAACACAGCACCCTGCACTACTCTACTCACTCGACAGTCCGGGGGAGACTCGCATCAAAAACCAAGCGCTCTGTCCCCCTGGTCCACGAACTCTTGCAGCGGCGGCGAAACAAACAGCCGAAAGCTGCTGCTCAGAAAGATGAACACTGTTAAAAAAGTTGTGAAATTTCACATCAAAATCAGTTGTAAAATTGCAAACGTGGTTGGGAAATTTCATAACATTGTCAATTTTGCAATTAGT
>NW_026267368.1:155146-155722 GCF_000697945.3 Frankliniella occidentalis | reverse complement strand
ATGATGAGCCTCGCCTTTCGCCTGAAATAGTCATACCCCCAACACCACAAGAAGAGGGGTCGGACCGGGATCCAACGGACAAGGATGACCCTCGCCTTTCGTCTGAAATAGTCATACCCCCAGCACCACCAGAAAAGGGGTCGGACCGGGAGCCAACGGACGATGAGGTAGTGTATCCATCATTGATATCCGCAGCACCACCAGAAGGGGAGTCGGACCGGGAGACAACGGACAATGAGGATGAACCTCGCCTTTCGCCTGAAATAGTCATACCCCCAACACCACAAGAAGAGGGGTCGGACCGGGAGACAACGGACGATGAGGAAGGGTCGCCATCAATCATACCTCCAATACCACCAGTTGGATCGACACTGCATCAGGAGGGGTAGTCTAGCACCAATCCTCCCTCAGGGAGTGCATCGGCGGTGTCGGCCCGGGAACAGTGGACACTAGAGACAGAGGACGAGGTCCCAGCACCACAAGCAGGGAGTGCATCGGCGGTGTCGGCCCGGGAACAATCGACACTAAAGACTAGCTATATGTAAGTGCCCCTGCAAAATAGCAGGCATATAATGC
>NW_026267368.1:150310-150894 GCF_000697945.3 Frankliniella occidentalis | reverse complement strand
GCGGCCCGACCATTTCAGTCTCGCGATTTACTGAAGAACATAGATAAATAGATAAATAGACAGATAGTGGCACTCTCGGGGCGGAAGCATGCGCTTCTATCCAGTATTGTCCCTTCGACACACGCACTCAACCCGAGTACAGTCTTGCGTCAAGACCCTACAAGGGGTGAGTGCTGCTTCGCGAAGCCGCCGGCACGGGACCCCGGAGTGTTCCTAGAAGGGTAGTATTTCTGCAAAGCCGACCCCTATGTAGGACAGCGAAAGTCGCATCGCCCAGAGGGGTCATTGGCTCGGCCCAGGGCCGTGACTAATCTCCTGAGTATATTAATTAGTATTGGCAGGAGGCAAATATCCCGGAGGGTAAGGTACAGGGAAGGGGTGCGGCGGCCGGCCTAAGCTCAGCAAAAGGGCACCCCTTCCTCAGCAACAGACGATAGAGGCATACAAGTGGAACATAGACAATTTAATTTCATTAAGCGAGGCAAGGCATACACATGCTATCAGCGTCATGCGCAAGCAGACCCCAACCACCTCCACAAGCCAAGCGCTTCGGCGGGTAGGGGGCGGGGGGAAGCCCCTCGGGC
>NW_026267368.1:146006-149755 GCF_000697945.3 Frankliniella occidentalis | reverse complement strand
AGGCTGCATGTGGTCGACGGACGACCGGGAAGTCTTGGTGCGGGCGTTGCCTCGTATCCAGGACGGCCCTCAGCATGACGTCCGATTCCCGTCGGAGGGTGGCCCTGCAGCGCTTCGTGTCCGAGGCTTGATGGTGCGCACGCCGTCAGTCTGGGAGCCGTCCTCGACCCGGGCCAGTTCTGCTCTCCTGGGCGTAGGGGCGGTCAGCCCCATCTGAGTGTGCGGCGAGGGCATCGTGGGTGTGCCCGAGGCCGGCTGTGGCGAGTCCGCTGCGACCAGTGGGGGCCGAAGGTCTGGCAGCTGCGAGATGCCTGTAGCTTCCGTCTCCTGGGGTAGTTCATGGATCCTGGGAGCCCTGGCCGCGACCACGTCAAATTGCGTGCCACGCTCCGTGGGGGTTGCCAGCAGGACGACCGGGCGAATGCGTGGGTTGCCACCCCCTGCCAGCTGGTACGACCTGCAGCGAAGTGATCCCCAGCCGGAGCACTTGAATCGGGCGCGCTAGCACCAAGACCAGCTCCCGGATGAGGTCCGCCCCCTCCACTACAAGGGGCGCCCCCGGCGTCGCTCCTGCACTATCCTTCGGAATTCCCTTCCACGGAACTCCGCCCCCGCCGGGTCTTCCGGGTACAGAGCAGTGGCGACGGCCACGTATCTCTCTCTCCCCTCGGGACACGGAGCACTTCCAGAATCTCCTCTTCCGTCTCCACATCCTCGGCCTCTTCCATGTAGCTGGCACGGTGAACCTACAACTGAGAGGAATGATGAGCACCGGGTCGCAAGTACAGGTGTAAGAAAGCAAAAAGCCGCCAGCCCGCCAGACCCACCAGCGCCAAGCGGCTAACTGTATCAGCGGGAGAATGGCAAAGTGTCAACCACTCAATGAGCGCAAGGGACCACAATGAGTGACCTGACCCCCTCTCACCCTCCGCGCTCAGTTATAAGCCAGCCGAGCGCCACAGCGCGGCAGTGGAGCAACAGCGGAAGCTGCAGCGGGGGAGGCAGGCCGGCCGGCGGGGGAGCAGGGGAGTGGTAAGGAAGGGCGGGCAGTTCCGGCAGTGCCGGAAGAGGGCGCCACAGGGTCCCTAGCGGGGAGGGGGGAGGGACCGCCGGGCAAGAGGACTTGCTTGTTTGCTCCCTCGGCCCATTCTCCCGTGATGTGCCGGCGTTGGCGGATAACTGGTCCATTCCACGAAGACTTGTCAAGTGAGTACTCCCAGCCAGGCTCACCAGTGCTGGGCAAATCAGGCCGCCGTCATGGAAATGTTGGACCCGTCCCACTGCCCCGGGCCCAGCGTCCGGAGCCCGGTCGATGTTGTTGTTGTTGTTGTTGGGCCGTGGCGCCTGGGGAGCTGCTCCTTATTCATGAATCTCGTTGTCCTGTTTGCACAGAGTCGCCCTCGTCCGGATCCGAGAGAGAGGACACTGCTATGCTGCCGTCGCGAGCCCGGTCACGCTCCCCTCTCCGTAGGTGGGCCGCCAGCTCCCCGGCCCTCAACCTCCGGACCACTGCTGCAGCCGGCCGATTTGACTTCGCCTCCGACGAGGACCAGGGATGCTGCAGTAGTCTCCTGGCGGCCGCCGATGCCGCGGCCCTGGCCCTGGAGGAGGTGCAGCAAGCCCACCTCGCCGATGCGGCCGCCCGCAGCCCCCTCGGCCTGGTTGAAGGGGAGGAGGAGCCGCTGGACCTGTCCTGCGTCTCGAGCACTCCCTCGTCCTTAGGGCCGGAGGAGTGCCCGACCTTCAGAACGGGGCGCCAAAGTGCTCCTACTGCCTGAAGATGCGGGCCGAGGGGCGCCGCCTAGAGGAGGAGGCCCGCCAGGAGTCGGATCTGCGGCAGGCTATGACTGATCTAGCCGCCGTTGAGACATAGGAGCGGTTGCGGGATGAGCTCTACCGCGCCATGCTTGAGTTGGAGGAGATAGAGGCTGAGCATCTCCGGCAGGCCCGCTCCCAACCCGACCATTGGTCCCCGTAGCCAGTGGGCCTGGCGCCAGGCCCACCGTTCTGTATGTTGCTGGTGGGCGGCTAGTAGGAAGGGGAGGAAGAGTCGCAGGCCATGGAGGGAGGGGATTTCTGTTTCCTTTGTTGGTCTCTTGTGGATATTTTTTGCATTCTTCACGAGGTCCTTGGGCCATTGTTTTTCTTTAGTTGTTCTTGTGTCGAGACCAGACTGCAGCTGTTCTCGTTTATTCCCATTGTTTCCGTTGTAGTTGCTGTGCACTTGTTGCTACTTGCCTGCTCCAAATAAAATTTCTGTTAATCGCCTGCCTCACTCCTGAAATTGTCCGTCTCTTCTTCCGTTGATTTCCCTGCCTTGACCATGCTTGGGGTGCCTGGAGGGGAAAAAGTTTAGCCACACATACCACGTAATCAGGCAGAAGCAAAAGCAAGCAAAGCAGATGCGAAAGCATAGGGACAAAGCATACCACCACCAAACCCAGCCTACACGACCATCCGTTTAAGCGTCTCGGTACGGCAAGGCGCAGCACACTGGCAAAGCACAATTGCATGCAAGTATCGTCTGTCCTTCCCCCCTTCCAGGTGGGGGCTCGTGGAGCCTCGCTATCGATTTGGGTGGGCTAGTCCCACCCAAACCGGCCCCACCCGCGATTTACTGAAGAACATAACCAAATAAATAATGTGACCGGTAAATAACTTTGCATATTTAAACTAACTTCCGTTGGCGGGCCTGCGGCCCTAGAGATTTGCTCCTTTCACATGACAAAAGGCTGTAACGGAGCAACACCGTGACTACACCCCACCCTTCTACTTTGCTTCAGCAAAATACAAAAAAAGAACCAGCGCAGTTTTTAGATTGATTTTAGATTGTTTGTCGAACAGTCTTAAAACTTGACTTTGTTCATTGTTTTCAATATATCCACCTCTAGGGCCGAAACAGTGAAAGATACGGCAAATCCGAAGGTAGTTCCTCATTCACAGTGTGTTGTTTTTGGGGGGTACTTCCTCTTCCATATTACGATTGGAAGCCTCCTTGTACGTTTTTAAGTGCAACGTAGTCATTTTCATCGTATTTTCGTTGAAAAAAAACACTCTAGCGCCCAAACGGTGCAAGATAGAAGCAAACGGACGAAATTTTAGCCCAAGGGCCCTACTTTCACGAGTTTCCCCTGAGGGGACCATAAAAACAATTGATTTTCAACTTTTTGGACCAACCCCTGATTCTTTGTTACGCCCTTAGGGATGGTTGCCAGGATTTGCACCAGGCGTTTCGTTGTCCAGGAGTGACCCCTAAGATACCCTGAAATTTGAAGACCTCTAGCTCATCTCCTTCCTCTTACATGGACGACGGACGGACGGACGGACACGAGAGCGGTTGCATAAGCCCGCTTTAATGCTTCTTTAAAAGCAGAAGGGCGGGCTAAAAACAGGACATTCCTGTGCCCATTGCCTCTGACGAAGATTCTGACACAGAAGCAACATGGACAGTAACCTCTAGTGACTCAGAAGCAACATTAACAGTAACCTCCTGTTGTTTTTCGTGTACTTCGTCTACATCACCTAAAGATATTTCCTCTTCATCAAGCATTTGAGAAACAGGACAAGATGTAGAAGAAGAAACAAAACAAGATGAAGAAGAAGAAACAGAACAAGATGTAGAAGAAGAAACAGAACACGATGACTCAGAAGCAAAATTAACTAGGTAGATGTACGCCAGACCACGTCTCGCGTAACAGGCTTCGCGATATCTCACGAAACACTGTTACGCTGCGACGCGCCTGGCATAC
>NW_026267368.1:142544-145708 GCF_000697945.3 Frankliniella occidentalis | reverse complement strand
ATGGACGAAATTTTCGCCCAAAGGGCTCTACTTTGATAAGTTACCCCTTGGGAAACAGTAAAAAAATGTTTTTTAAAAATGTCATTTTTAGGACCTGTTGTTTTTGATTTTTTTTAAATCCAATTTTTGAGCTAGAATGCTCATCTTTGAACTCGATCTGTCTTTTTATGACAAAAAACTACCCTGAAAATCCCAGGTCGTTAGCTCAATTCGTTCTCGAGTTATCGTGCGCACAGACAAACACACACACAGACACACAGACAGACGCGAAACTTTTTGATCATCACTGGAGTAATAGGCTTCGCTATCGCTCAGCCAACAAGCCTGCCTTCGGTAAACCTAGATATTGTTCCACTCAGTATTCCGAGCACTGTTCGGAACAGGGTGGTGTGCGTGCTCCGCGCGTAAATACAGGTCGGTTTAGGTGTGGTTAACGTGAAAGGTAAACAAAAACACTGTAAACTGACCATTTACACGGAGTTACTAGTTGTAACACGTTTTTACGTTTAAAATGTACGAAAATGTTCAAAATCACTGTTCAAAAGTGTTCAAAACACACAACCAAGCCTTGATTCGTATTCAGCACCATCAAATTATGGGGAACAGTTGCTCCGCCTCACTTGATAGCAAAATTATAGACCCAGGTACAGCCTTTTACGCAATTTTGTTCAAGGTGTGCGAATTGAACGGTTGTGGGTGAACGGTTCGAAAATTTCAAAAAGACTTCGGACAGAATTGTTCCCTATACCTTCAAGAGCGTTTGAGCAGATTTTGGCGCTTCTTTAACAAAATGCCCTTTTTTATGGAATCAGACGTGTACCGCCGCCACTACAGTGAGGGCTCGCTATAGTTCCGCTCTCTATAGTTCCGCCGGCGCTCCCTCCCCGCCAGGCCTGGTTCCCCCACTCCGAGCGAGAAGCGGCCCCTCTCTCTTCCTCCTCCCCACCACCTTCCCCCCGGGCTGCCAGCCGGCCAGCAGTGTGAGCAAGAGCGGTAGAGAAGGAGTGGGGGAAGACGCTCGCTATAGTTCCGCCTCTGGCGACCCCACTCACCCACTCCAATTCTGAACCGGAGGCGGAACTATAGCGAGCGCCTACTGTATTAAGGATATCCTTAATTGGCTGAGCGATAAGCGAAGCCCATTACTCCACTGACCCGAAAAGTTTCATTCTGTTTGTTTGTTTGTGTGTTTGTGTGTCTGTCTGTCCGCACGATAACTCGAGAATGAATTGAGAGAGCGATCTGGGAATTTCAGGGTCGTTTTGTATCATAAAAAGACAGATCGAGTTCGAAGATGAGCCTTCTAGCTCAAAAATTGATTTTTAAAAAAATCAAAAACCAAAGTTGCAAATATTTATTTTTTTTAAATATTTTTTTTTATGGGCTCCCAAGGGGTAACTCGTAAAAGTAGAGCCCTACGGGCAAAAATTCCGTCCGTTTTGCTCTATCTTGTACGGTTTCGGCGCTATTGGGCATTTCTTGGCGATAATAACGTGAAAAAGACAAAATGGTCTATTAAATCGTAAAAAAGGCTTCATGTCACAGAATTGTAAAGGGAGTAATACTTTAACCACACATTGCGGGTCACACTACACCCTCTTTTGGGCTTAAAGGTCCCTAGAGTATCTAGTATCACTAAAACGTTGATTTTTACATAACAATCTGTCAAAATTCGAACTTTTAGTGGAACCGTTACCGAACAGCAGGAGTTTCATGTTCCTAATTTTTAAATAATAAGACACCGACAAATGGTTCAAGTATGTCAAATTTGGGGCCTGGAAGGCCCTGTCCCCCTACACCCTGTCCTTAACTTGTCTCGGGTGTCAGCGCCGCAGGCCTAGCTGTATGTGCGCCAGGCGCGTCGCAGCGTAACAGTGTTTCGTGAGATATCGCGAAGCCTGTTACGCGAGTCGTGGTCTGGCGTACATATAGCTAGTAAAGTTGGCTTCAAAGGAGTAAGGGAGCCAGATGAGTATCCTGGTGAAGGTGCCGAGTTTCACATTAGTGAGGAGGTGAAAATCAGGACCTCTGTATTCCCGGCAGGTCATGCTAAGCATGGTGCATGCCAAGAAGCTTTGAAGAGGCTTGCTCGTGTAGCATTATTTGCAGCACTACCATCCGCCTCTGAATGCATAACCTTCCTTGAGGAATGTAGGGCCATTAAGGAGTCAGAGGCAAACTACCATATGGGCGCACAATACCTATCAGTGTCAGGAGAGGCAAAAAAAGATGGGTGTGCCAAAGATTATATGGAGAATGGCTAAGTTTGTCAGGGCCTTCTACCCTAAGACCAAGCTCTCTGAGGCAGCAGCGTTTTCTTTGGAAAATATTGCAACCTATGAGGACGTCTTCCCCTCTTGGGAGACTATTTGCAATGCAATGGCAGCAACCCAGTTAGACCAAGAGGTAGATCTAAGTGTCTTTGGTGCAGTATCCACAGTTGGTGCCAGTAAGGAAGCTCTTGAGAGTATCCTTGGTTCACTAAACCTTAATGTGACAGAGGAGTTTAAGACAACCCTTAATAACATAGCTGACATGAGGAGAGAGGATAAGCCTTATCCTTTAAACTAAGAAGGGAGCGACAGGCATCCTCTAGCAGCAGTGAAGATGAGAGTGAGGAAAAGAGGGTGGAAAATCGGGAAAATCCTGGGGAAGGGGTTGGCCTGGTTGCGGTTCACGGGCAAGGAACGAAAAGCCATCAGGCAGGTCCGGGAAGTCGTCGGGGTTGTCGGGAAAAGGGGTGGTTTCGAGCTCAATGTCTGGGGGTGGGAGAGTAGGGTTGTGAAGAACGGGGTTGCGAGGGAGCCAAACGGGAGTTTTAGCATTAATAGGCATACTGCCTTCACCCTCCTGTCGCTTTTGAAATTCCCACGGCCTCTGCTTCCTGGGGGCCGCAGTGGTGGCACGGAAGGGGTCCTGGTACCGAACCGGAGGACTTTTCCGGGCCGGAATAGGGGGCAGCCGGAAGGCGTCCTGGGGCGCAGCGGTACTGGTGGACCAGAAGTCCGGACCGCTGACGGGCGTGAGAAGCTTTTCGTTGTCTTCAGTGACCTTAGCCGGAAAGTATGACGTAATGGAAGTGGGAGGGACGGGAGAGAAAGGATGCGACGCGTCAGAAGGTGTAGCAGAGAGGGTATAGTCGAGCCAGCCAAAGGTCCCGATTT
>NW_026267368.1:140661-141663 GCF_000697945.3 Frankliniella occidentalis | reverse complement strand
CTAGGTAGATGTATGCCAGGCGCGTCGCAGCGTAACAGTGTTTCGTGAGATATCGCGAAGCCTGTTACGCGAGACGTGGTCTGGCGTACATCTACCTAGTAGATAGATAGTTCGAACTATCTATCTACATCCAATATTGAAAAATCGAAGGGAATTACCTGTTAATAGATCTATAAATCCTAATTTAGGAATATCCCTCAAGTTGACTGATATTTTTTCAGCAGGCTCTCTTCACTGTGAAGTATGATGGTACTAATCCGCCCACGTTTTCGGTTGTCCCTTATTTGCCCACGGAAAAGAAAGTACAACTTCGAACTCCGGCTCATTGTCACCCGGTCCTGGAGAGAGGGCGGTCGACTTTTCTCTTGAACGGCGTGTAGTGTCAGTTTGCGTGAAGTGTCAGTGTGTCTGTGTTGTGTTAGTGAAGTGTTACTGAAGTTGAAGAAGTTCGTCATGCCGCGACGCAAAGCCTTTCTGGAGCAGTTCTGCGCGTGCAGTCAGCAGCCGGACATAGTTGCTGTCCAAAGGGTAAGTACGTCAGGACCGTTTGTGTTGTCTGTCTACCTGAGTCCGGCCTCGCTGGCGGGGCCCCGACCCTCCTCCTCGACCCGGCTCTGGTGTCGCATGTGGTGCGCCCCCTCACCCGGGCCCGCGCCGTCACAATAGACTGGCAACATGTCGCTGAATGACTCGTTGCTCATGCATTCCATTTTGTTTAACAGCACATGCTCTCCTGCGCCGAGCAACGGTGCCGCTTCGTGCCCGCGAGAGTCGAGGCCCAGGCGGATAAGCCAGTGGGGTACAGCGTGTACTAGGCGGGCCTACCTGGAGCAACCCCCGACCCCGCCTGCCAGTCCCCGAACGACCCGCAGAGATGCAAACAAGGGAAAGAGGCGTACAAGAAAATCATGGTGAGTGTGTACGTGCTTCGTGCGCTAATTTAAATTCCTGTCGGCGGGGCGGGGCGGGGCGCTGCTGGATCAAGCCGCGCGCACAGGAAAG
>NW_026267368.1:135704-135985 GCF_000697945.3 Frankliniella occidentalis | reverse complement strand
CAGGCATGCAGGGGCCTTTCCGGGTCGCGCCGGACGGCCGCCGCGGCCGTCGCCAACGAGAGGGTGGCGTCCACGTCCATGACGGGCGCGAGGCGGGGCGGGGCGATAGGCAACCCGCGCCCCGTCGTGACGCCGTGTGCGTGTGTGAGTGCGTGCGTGGCAGGCCGTCCGGGACCTTTAGCTGCTCAGGGGCGGCAGCGCCGGCAGCGCGGCCGTCGCCGGGGCGGGCGGGGGCCATGTGGCCCTGTGCAGCGGCGGCTTTCGGCTTTCTGTTGACGGAC
>NW_026267368.1:132819-134339 GCF_000697945.3 Frankliniella occidentalis | reverse complement strand
AGCATTTGCTTCAACGAAGAATATGACAGAAATTGTGATATGAGTCTTATTATTATTATTGACATTAATGACATTACTGTGATAGTACTGTGATGTGTCTTATTGACATTTGTTAGTAGTAGTGGTTAAGTTACTGAACTAGATATCACTGTGAGAAGAAGTCCTCATTTGTTCGCAGCCGGAGCTGTGCGCTGAGGTCTCAGATTTTACCTAAAAATAGTTGCATCTTTGACGTACCTGAGTGAGAGGTGTTTTTCTGACAACTAGTTATAAAACCAAACCAGAAAATATAGTCAGGTTGTCTGCTGCTGCAGTGAGTTTATTTTCACAGCTGTTTGTACTGATTGAACAAGAAAGTAATGATTTTTGATTTACTGCCTTAAGTTTTTACTGTGCTGGTACTGTGATGTGTACTTGTTACTTTCATCTGTTATTATTATTTTTATTACTGACATTACTGTGATAGTACTGTGATGTGTCTTATTGACATATTTGTTAGTAGTAGTTACTGCACTGCACTAGATATCACTGTGATATAAAATGTGAAATAAAATAGTCACGAATTCATTTTGGCACGTAGGACTTACTTTCTACAATAGAGACAGTCTTAATTGACATTCTGCACAGTTTCAGAAATTATAGCGTGACAGTTAATGAACTCCACTATTGTAGTAGAATAAGTCACGTGTCTGTACTTAACCAGCACTTACCAACATAGTGCCGAAGTTTTTTTTTTTTATAGTTTCTGAAAATGTGCACACTGTCATTTTGAATTGTTCTGACTGACCCTCACCTTTCTTCTATTTCCGTCCTTACAGGAAGATGTCGACCAAAAACGCAGACGAGCAAGTGAACATGAAGTTGCCAAGCACACAGAAACTGCAGATGGGTATATAATGGCCATTTGCAGTGCGTCCGCCACTCATTAAAGGAATACTTATTTTTAATTTATGTCTTTCAAAAATATTTTCCAATGCTCCTCTTATCACAGAAAATTCAAATCTGGCGATATTTCACCTTCTGTCGACATTTTCGATCATTTTTACACATTTCGACAACTTTAAATGAGTGGTTCTTTTTATCCTTGACCCAAAGTTCCGGGTCTGATTTTTGATTTTCTTTTTACTCTAAAAACTTAAAGGTATTCATGAAATATGAACCCACGCCAAATCTGGGCTCTGTAGCTCAAACGGTTCAGGAGATATAAATTTTTAAAGTTTTGAGGCAAAAATAGCGGCTTTAAAGGGTGGTGTAGTTATAACTTTAAGAAAATGTCCAGTGAGGTGAAATCTGACTAGACCATTTGAAAGAGGATAAAAAACTGATTCTAAACCACCAATGTCAAAAAGTTGGATTTGAGTTTTCTACCCTTCGATCAAAGGTATCAACAAAATTTAGCATATTAGCGTAACTCTCATAGCAAAAATGTATGGTCTCCAATTGTCACCAAATTTGGTGTACAGTTTCTTCTAAGGTCCCTTAACATTCTCTAATTTTTGTGGGAAGGTAATATTCAAAAA
>NW_026267368.1:123125-128749 GCF_000697945.3 Frankliniella occidentalis | reverse complement strand
TTAAAGACTAGACGGGGAAAAAACGCACTTTTCCTAGCCGGTTTGAAAGAGTAGACGATTTGAAGGACTAGACGGCTTACAGGCTAGACGGGTTCAAAGACTAGACGGTTTTAAAGGCTAGACGGTTTTAAAGACTAGATGGTTTTACAGGCTAGACGGTTTTAAAGACTAGACGGTTTTAGAGACTAGATGGTTTTAAAGACAAGACGGTTTTACACGATAGACGGTTTTAAAGACTAGACGGTTTTAAAGACTAGACGGTTTTAAAGACTAGACGGTTTGAAAGACAAGACGGTTTGAAAGACTAGTTGGTTTGGAAGACAAGACGGTTTTAAAAACTAGATGGTTTGAAACAGTAGACGATTGAGAGGAATAGATGCTTGTCCATACTAGACAGATTTTTGGACTAGACGAGTTGCAAAACGCACTTTTACTGGACGGCTATAAAGACTAGACGGTTTTAAAGACTAGATGGTTTTAAAGACTAGACGGTTTTTAAGACTAGACGGTTCTCAGACCAGACGGTTTTTAAGAGTTGACGGGTCTTACACTAGACGATTGTAGTGAGTAGACGGCTTGAAAGGCTAGACGGTTTAACAGACTAGACGGTTTTAAAGACTAGACGGTTCTGAGACTAGACGGTTTAAAAGAGTAGACGGGTCGTAGACTAGACGGTTCGCTAGCGTCCCTCTTGATCAGGGCCGTCTGCAGCGCAAACTGGATCTGAGGTACAACAAATGTTCTAAGGGCGTCCAACTTCTGCCACGGAGCCAGCAGGGACTTTTCTACAGCATGGACATCCTGGAGCATGTTCTGAATTGTGTCAGTCGGCGTTTGGTCCGCGCGGAGTCCTGTTGGTACACCGAGGTGCTGGTAGGTTTCGCCCTCGCCCAGGTAGTCAATCGGGGCCCCCTGGATGAGAGTTCTGACGGGTATTGCTTTCTTCTTTTCTATACAGAGAGTGGCGCACTTCTTGGCGTTGAAGCTGAGGCCAATCCACTCCGCGGCAGTGCTGACAACGTCAAGCAGTTGCTGCATTTCTTCTTTTCCCCATGCAAGTAGGACCAAATCATCAGCGTAGCCGAGGCAGCAGATGTGGCTATCGAATAGCTCATAGCCATTGGACTCCTTGAGGAGAAGCAGGGTACGTATGAGAATCTCTATGACCAAGTTGAAAATGACTGGTGGAAGTGGGTCCCCTTGTTTAACTCCTGCTTCCATGTTTATAGGCCCCGTGTCCCCGCCAGATGTGCTGAAATACACTGAGCCATTGTACAAGTTCATAACAAGGTCTATGATGTGCTGGGGAAGGCCATGTTGGCGAAGCATCATTTCAATCACGTTGTGAGGCACCGACCCAAAGGCATTTGTGAGGTCCAGCCAGGTGATGGTAATGTTGGAGTTGGTAATGCGCGCATCGTCGAGGCATTGCTGCAATACAAAATTGTGCTCAGCGCAACCCTCTTATGGCATGAATCCTTTCTGCTCCTTGGAAATGGCATTTGTGGTGATTGACCAGCTGAGGATCGCGTCGGCGAGGACCCCTGTATACAATTTATACAGGCAATTTGAGAGGGCAATTGGGCGCCAGTTGGAAAGGACCTCCTTTGGACCTTTTTTGTGAAGGAGGATGGCCCTAGAGGAGCGCCAGGCTGCTGGGATGTTCTTGGCCCTGTAGCAGTAGCTAAAGATGGAGTGCATGATGTGGGCCCCACGGTCCTTAGACTTGAGGGTCTTGAAGTCGATGGAGTCGGGGCCGGGGGCTGTGTTAGAGGCCTTGGCAAGCCTCGCAGCGATGGCTTCCCTGGTGATGGGATCTGCAAGTATGCCATCATGCTGTTGCGTCGTGGGCAAGGAGACACCTTCCGGGACGGAACAGAGGTCCATCTGGCGCCCCTTGTACACATCCTTGAAGTACGCCTCTACATCAGCAGTTGGTACGGGGCAAAGTGGTGAGTCTTCGCCTCGCACGTCCCGCATGGCGCGCTTCTTGTTGAGTCGGTAGAGGCGCTGCAGGCGGCGCGCTTCCTCGGCAGCGTCCCGGCGGCCCCTGCGACCCCCGCGCGGCCCACCTTGGCGGCGAGCGCGGCGAGGGCCCTGAAGTGAAACTGTCCACTCGTTCACGGTCGTCTCGAAATCCTCCCAGCCCTGCGCGGACTCGAAGCGTTCGATCCACTTTGCTTGAGCCTTTGACGGCCTGGCAGATGGTGAGGTGGGGCTGGGCCCGGCTAGGTGGGACAGGAGGTCGCCGACTGGGGTCGAGCATGCGGGACTAGTCTGAGACCTTACCGTGGCTGGTGTCTCGGTGGTGCTGGGGGCCGCCGGGATGTGCTGCAGGGTGTTGTGACTCAAGGATGGCGTCCAGGAGTTGCAGTCCACGGAGCTGGTAGGCGGTGGAACTGGCAGCACCGGCGATGATGGAATGGGTGGTGAGGGTGATGCGGATGGCCCCGGAGCAGCGGTAGTTCCTGTGGAGTGAGAGGAGGGCAGTGAACTGTCCTGGACACTCAAAAGGTTGAAAGAAACAGGAGCTACTTGCCTGGGGGCAGCATCCGCGCTGTGTATCATGGCCAAACCCGGGGCGTGCAGGGCCGCAGCTCCGCCCGAGGGCATCGTTGCCGGGGCCCTTACCCCGAGAGCCTCTGCGACCGCACCTGGGTCCTGGCAAGCCATGGGGTCCCAGGGCGACGACGGGGAGATGGTAGAGGTGAACCTGGCGGCGACCTCGGCTGCGGCCTCCTCCCAGGGGCGGCCGCGGGGTGTGGTCTAGAACTATAGAGGTGGGGAGGACTGACAACTCCGCTATTCAGGGCGGCGACAGAAGCGACCCCCACTTCCGAACGCAGCGTTGCCTACCTCCCAGGGGCGCGGATGGGCCGCTCTGGCGCCGTACAGCCTGTGCCGGGCTGTTTCAATGGCAAATTGTGACTGAATATTGTTGTTATAGCATACTGAATCATAGAAGACGTGTAAACGAAGCACATAGAACAATTTTAGGCGGTATATAATAGGAATCACAGGTGACTTGAAGGGATAAATGTAAATACAGGTGTTTGTTTGTGGCTACGTACAGCCGATTGTGGGCGTGAAAGGCTTCAGATGCACCCGTAGATGTGTTGACATCACTAAATATTAAAGCGAGAGTCATCCTAACACATTATTACTGATCCAAGTGTAAGTTTTAGCTCAAATATGCGTTTTTATTGGATGATCTGCCAACACGGAGGGAGCGCTGCGACAGCAGAAGGATCACGTCGGCTGCTTCTGTGGGCATTGTGGTTTTGGGGGAGTGTCTGGGGGTGTTAGGAGGAGTGACAGCAGACAGGATCTAGAAAATAAAGAAAGGTAACTGTATAGAAAAATCTGTAAAGCCCCTATTTTCCCGCCCTTTACTCACACACCTAGAAAGGACCTAACCCTTAGTTGCATCTAATTAAGAAGTGTATACACAAAATATTGCCAATGCCCTGCTGCTTTGTTGTGAGTTGTGAAAATGGGTATCCTGAAAAATTCAAGGCTGCTCAAGAAGCCAGAGTTGCTGCTGGTCTGCCCAAAATCTCGTTTTTTTCATGTAAACAGGTAACATATACTAGACTAAGCCTTCGCAGAGATTCCACCAATTCATTAGTTAGTGAAAGATAAGGTATTAAAATACAGTAAAAAAATATCTCAAATGTGGCCAATGTCACTTTAATTTTTAGCTTGACTGAAATAAAACAAGGAGTCAATTAATTCCATGTACATGGACTTCAAAATAATACAAATTCAGTAGCACATACATCACATTCTTTCCTCACAGAGAGATCTTGAAGCATGGCAAAAAGCAATCCCAAGGGCTGACCTACCTTTAAAGGTAGGCAGCATTGTCTGCTCTGACCATTTCTATGAGTCAGACATAAAAAGAGTTAATGATGATTTAATTATTGGGGACCTAGTCATTAAAGGTGAACCACTTAAAAATCCTGTCCTCCGTGAGGGAGCTGTACCTAGTATCTTTCCTAAACTGCCTGCACGCTTTAATAAGAAAGAAATTAAAAGGAGAGCTCCAAAAGAAAGGAGTGCTGTTCCAGTTAAAAGGACTGCTTCACAAGTAGAGGAGGTATTGTAACTTGTAAATCATTCAATTACCAAAACAATACAGGCATAACACAATTAATTACCCATTACCTTCAGGTTTTAGAACAGGCACTGGACCAGTCGGAGGACATTCAAGTGGCAGAGCCCTCTGACCTACCTGCCCCAACACCTCCTACTACAACTATTGACCCATCCAAAGTCAAAATTCCCTGGAATGGTTGGGGAGTGCATATTTTAAATGACAAGCAATTGTACGTTAAAGTTAATGATAAAGGCACCTCCACTCATTCCATCTCCATCCAAGTTGGTAATGATGGTAAAATTTCTCTAATGATGAGAAATAAAATTATTCCTGTAACACTAGACATGGCCAAAGATTCAACAGACATTGAAAAAATTATTAACGAAGCTGACATGTACTTGGAGTGCTCTGGCAGTGGGTCAGGCACTTTCTCAACCAATTGCAAAGGTGGTATTTTGAGGGGAGTGAGATGCAGGTCATGCAGAGAAAGAAGAAAAAGTGATCGTAAAAAAATTAAAAGACAAGAAGCAAAGAAGAAAAAGCAAAGGAAAAGGAGCAAAAATGTGTACAAAACGAAGATTCAAAATGTAAAGCTAAGAGTAAAGGTAAGCAGGGATTTAGTTTCCCCATTAATTTTAAAACCCTTCTCACTTGCATAGTTGTTGACAATTGATTCTTAAAAAATGCATTTGCAGGTGAAAACAATGAAACAAAAAATTAAGGAAGCTTGGCAGGAATGCAAAAAAATTAAGAAACAGAAACTGATTGATTTGTTGGAAGGTCTACCTGATGCTCAAAAACAGGCAGTCCTTGCCATTTTTAATGCTGCCAAGGTAAAGGGGCCGACAGGCAATAGGTATTTTCTTGATTGGGTCTATGAAGCAATGCTCATGAGGATTAAAAGCCCTAGACTATATGAGCACATTAGAAGAAGAAAAATTCTACCCTTGCCTTGCAGATCATTGCTAGGCAGGTACATGAAAAAAATCCATCCAGTTTTTGGCTTTCAAACAGCTCTTTTTCAAGTTCTGAAGGAAAAAGTCAGAGGGTGGGATGAGAAAGAGTTACATGGTAAGATATATCTATTTGAAAAATTACATTTAATTAAGATTTAAAAAAGGAGAGGTTTACATCTCTTTTTTTAAAAAAATTTTCAGGGGCTATCCTCATTGATGAAATTAAAATTCCTGAAGGAATTGAATTTGACAGGCACTCTTTAAAAGCTATTGGAGTTGTGGACATAGGGAAGCACACCCCTGAAGAACAGCATGGCCAACTGGGGGACCATGTCCTTGAGGTCATGTTCCAACCCTTCCGGGGGCGGTGGCATCAGAGCCTTGGCTGCTTCCTCGCCAGAGGAAATGCCAAAGGCGAAGTACTTGCCAAAGTCGTGCTAGAGGCTATTGCCTTGACCGAGGAAGCCGGCCTCAAAGTGGATGGGGTTATAACTGATGGCGCCACCTGGAACAGGAACATGTTTGGAAGGTTTGGTATTGGTGAAGGGACATCCAGTTGCCAACACCCA
>NW_026267368.1:116418-123075 GCF_000697945.3 Frankliniella occidentalis | reverse complement strand
CACTCTTTAAAAGCTATTGGAGTTGTGGACATAGGGAAGCACACCCCTGAAGAACAGCAAGGCCAACTGGGGGACCATGTCCTTGAGGTCATGTTCCAACCCTTCCGGGGGCGGTGGCATCAGAGCCTTGGCTGCTTCCTCACCAGAGGAAATGCCAAAGGCGAAGTACTTGCAAAAGTCGTGCTGGAGGCTACTGCCTTGACCGAGGAAGCCGGCCTCAAAGTGGATGGGGTTGTAACTGATGGCGCCACCTGGAACAGAAACATGTTTGGAAGGTTTGGTATTGGTGAAGGGACATCCAGTTGCCAACACCCAGTGGATAAAACCAGGAAACTCTGGTTCATTTCTGACTTCTGCCATTTGGTCAAATGTGCCAGAAATTGTCTCTGCCCCATAATCCCGACAAAATTAAACAGGCGAAAGGCCATGACAGATGTTTTATTTGAGGGTGATGAAGAAGAGGCAGTAGATGAGCCCTGTGCAGAAGACCCAGCAGACCTCTCTATAATCAGCACTCAACCGGCTGAACCTGTACCAACAACCACAAGAGGTAGAGGAAGAGGACGAGGGACAGGCAGAGGCAGAGGGAGAGGGAGAGGTGTTAGAGGAGGACGGGTCTCTAAACGAGGAGGTAAAGCACAGGAGTTAAGTACTGCTGTAAAAGCGGCAGTTGAATTAGCTGCTACTAGAGATCTGAAAGCAAGACAAGAGGCTGCCCGAAACAAACAAGTCAAGGTAAAAGAAAGAGCCCTTAAATTTAAAAATTATTTTAAAAAAGTGTAATTAATGCTGAATATTAAACTATATTAGGTGCCAGAGGGGACTGTCAAAAGGCAGCATTGGGCAAGACTCCAAGAGCTGGAGGAGAGCATGGGAAAAAAATATGGCATTGGTGCTCTTACCTTTGTTCCTAACTTCTCCAAAAAACATGTATTTCCCTCAGGCTTTGAACGCATGAACGTGAAGCTTGCCATGCAGGTAATTTTGTCATCTATAACTGAAAAAGAAAAAAAAGTTTAAGTACATAAACTAATTTATAAATATTTCTCAGTTTTTCAGCAATAGTGTGAGGGCTGGAATGGAACACCATCGGATAAAAAATGCAGATCCAATGTTGGAAGATTCTGAGCCAACAGAAAAGTTTATTGAGAGATTTAACACACTGGTCGATGCAATGAACTCCACTTCACCAGTTGACGCTCTCAGAAAGGGAAACAAACATTGGAAAGTAAGTCCCTCAAAATTTAAACTTCTACTTAAGAACAAAATAAAAAAAATATATATTTAAAATACCCATTATTTTGCAATTTTATCACATTAATGTAACAGGCCATAGAGGAGTACATAGACTATCACAGAGACTGCTTGAAGTTAGCCAAAGCTGATGGAAAGAAAGCCTTCTTCAGTGAAAGCACAGACCTTGGTCTTACTATTACACTCAGGGCTGTGCTGGAACTGAGCACCTACCTGATTGAGGAAATAAAGTTCAAGTATGTGATGACTGCTAGGTTCAATCAGGATGCCATAGAGGTAATTTAATATTTGTTTCAGTTTTTACTTGTAAATAAATCCCTACCAAGAGAAATTGAATTTTGAAAATTCTTGACAGCAATACTTTGGAATGGTGAGGAGCTTCTGTGGCCCTGATTCACACCCAAACCCTAGGAAATTTGCCCAGATACACAAGCTGCTTACCATATATTCCCTTGTGCAGCCACCACCTGGCAGCAATGTTTCTGGGGTTCAGAATGTGAAAACATTAATGGTAGCTGAGGACTTAGTAGCTCAGTCTGATGCTGAGCGAAAGGAAAAGATAGATACTATTTTGGATGAGGTCTTGACCCATGGTATGTAGTTTAAATAGTTAGTCCTAAAAAAGAAAAGTGAAAAAATTTATTAAAAGACAATAATTTATTACACAATCTCTACTTGCAGGAGAGGCATTTGAACCACTACCACTGGTGCACCAGGTGGACCATTCCTACCGACCACAGGCAAAGGAAATGGATTCTCAAATTGTAGCCTTCATGGCTGGCTTTACTGCTTTTCGACAACAAAAGGTGGCAGGAAACTGCACTAATTGTATTATGACCTTCTCCAAGTTTAGGGAAGAAGCAGGTTCTGAGCATGACTTCACCAAAACTAAGGAAATTTATGGAGGATACACATATGCATCAGATGAAATGGTCCGCCTCATAAAAGCTGCTGAGGGAGCAGTGCAACAGAGTTCATTTAACCATGATATACATGAAGATATGTTCATCACCACTCTAAGATACTTGAAATTGAGTCCTGCAGAAATGGTCGGCTGCATTGATCATATGGAGGTGGTCACAAAGAAGATTGTCCAGTTTTACCTCACAATGCGAATGTTCTTTGTAGCTGAAAGGAAAAATAAGAAAAGTGAAGCAGCAAGGCTACTCAAAAAGCAATTGACAAAGGCTGCTAAACTAACTTAAAAATCTCATAACCTACCTCTTCATAACATTTCATTTTATATGGTGTTCTTTTAATTCCTTTATGCTATTTTATACCTGTTGACAATTTACCAAAGAAAATGCGTCCTAAGTTTCTTAAAATACAGTTATGGTATTTTATAAGTATGTTTAATTTTTAAGTTTTCGTTGGTTGAATGCGGCATTTTGTTTACCTAGTCAGCTGTTGCTTTCTCATCTACTTTTAATGGTTTTGAACCAAATCGTTATGTAACATAATCGTTTGCATCCATTAAAAAGTATGTTTTCTTGCTTTTTTAATGTGCTCACCTTGTAAAATATACCAAGGGCCACCCCAAATAACATATTTACACACTGTCGCATCATACAAACGCGTGTAAACACAGCGAGGTCTACGCAGTTGAGCCGGTCCGGCGCGGCGCGGCCCATCCGCGCCCCTGGGAGGTAGGCAATGCTGTGTTCAGTAGTGGGGGTCGCTTCTGTCGCCGCTTTGCGGGCGGGTGGAGACGGGAGTTGTCAGTCCTCCCCACCTCTATAGTTCTAGGTGTGGTGGCGGTGGAGATGGCGGCGGCGGCCACGATCTCCGGTGGTGAGGTGGGCAGCAGCAACCGACGTCCTAGAGTGCGCCTCAAGGCAGGTGGCGTCCGCATTCTGCAGACCTGGCCCGCGCGGAGGAGCCGCGCCGCAGAGGCAGCCGCGGAGGCAGGCGTGCGCAGCAGTGGCCCCCTCGGTGGTGGTGGAGACGCACTCAGCAGTGGAGATGTTGAACTGTGCGCCTGCAGGCCGCCGGAAGGCAACCCGCAGGGCTCGGCTGGGTGGAGGGCTGCTGCTTCCCCGGGGCTGACAGGTCGGGTGGGCGGCGGAGACCCGTGCGCCTGCAGGCCACCATCAGGCAACCCGCAGGGCACGGCTGGTTGGTGGGCTGCCGCCTCTCCGGGCGGAGCAGCGGGCGCCGCGCCGAGAAGATCTGCGAGGGTCCAGGACGCCCTCGTGGCCTCCAGCTCGGGGTCCTCGTTGCGCAGACCGTGCCGGGACTTCAGATGGCCGGTCGTGACGCGCGCGTCGCAATCCTCGAGGCCGCACTCGCGGCACACGAAGCGCACTTTGGCCGGGGCGTGGACCGTCTTGACATCTCGCTTCAGGAGTGGAACGGTGCCGAAGCTTTTGCAGCCAGCAGTGGGGCAGCCAAAGGAGCGCCCCGTCGGCACTTGCACGTACAAGTATCGCACCTGAGCCATGGTCGCTCTTGGTCTGGGGGCGAGCGAAGTTGGCCACGAACCGGCGGGCAGAGGTTCGAGACCCGCTGAGGCCCAACAAATTTTTCTTCAGTGGGGGAGCGCGCATGGCAGATAGAGCTCCGTCCCAACGAAAGGCACTCTCAAGGCAGGGGTACGCAACTGTCGCGGTGGCGCTGTGGTCAGCGATGCCGGCCGGGAACCGGGGGTCCCGGGATCGAACCCAGCCACAAGAAAGTTTTTAAAGTTCGCTTTCACAGCCGGAAATGACGTCACAGACTCTCTGGAAGGGTCTCCCAAGAGAGCATGGCCGGATGTAAACACAGCAGACCGAGCAGAAGACAAAAGCACATGGCGAGCACATTGCGAGGAGCACAGGTTAGGATTGCACAAAACCCCTACCATTCAAGAGAGGCCAAATTCACAGTTCCAAAAGCGGTGAGCAACGAACGAAGGGCGGACGGGATTAAAGTCACTGAGCGAAGCAACACTAGCACTGCACATTAGCTTGGATGAACACAAATGTTAGGTTACCTCACAAGTAACACCTTCCAGACTTCTTGAGGCATGAAGGATCCAAAGATGAAGCACGAATCTTGCAAGCACAGAACACGCGCAGTAGATGCACAAGTACACACAGATGCTGAAGAAGATATCACAGGGCACAGGGCCAATAAATGTTTACAATCCGCAGCAGCTGCGGGAGCTCAAACACGTCCGTCCGCTCCAACGGTGCTCTAACCACTCATATGAAAAATTTCAGTTATGCTTTTTTCGTATAAGAGCTACATGCTAATCTTTGTGGCCGCTGTGGAGGCTGAAGATTTTATCCGATCGAAATAATATTTTACACCGTTAACAGTGTTACTAGATAGAACATTTACCCACCATAGGCGATGTTAGATCCGAAAATGCACACTTACGAGAGTAGAAGTTATTTGAGCATTTAAACGTGTGTAATTTCTAAATAACAATAACAGACGACGCCGCGCCGATAGGCATGCCATCATTAGCCATGTTTAAATATTCTCACTCGCGCGGGAACACCCGATCGGATCGTCGGGAACGGTATGAAAAATCCTGCAGCACGCTCGGACGTTCTTTATAATATTTTATTATTTTACTAAAAATATTATTAAAAAATAATAAAATATTCAGGGGGGACCTCCCGGAGGGGGGACCTCCGGACGTTTCCCAAAGGCGTCTGCTGCAGTTTATGAAATAAGTAGTTAATTATTCTCTCTCTGTGCTGGTATTGCTAACCAGAGTGATCTGACTTGATGGACACGCCAAGACCTTGTCGATAAGTTGCTTACTAACCTGATAAGCGTCTACTGTTCACACCGTTAAATTTCTGCATAGCAATGCTTTCCAGACTTGCAAAGGATTCTGATACTTCGTAACTACGTAGCATTTTCTTCGAGGGGGCCACCACTCTCTCTTTGGATGTACGCATGATTGCAAAGATTGCGTGATGTCACATGATTTCACGGATTTCGAATATTATTTTACTGTATGAAAGAATACCAAATTGACTACCTTAAACCAAGTGTCAGTTGATTGAGAGGTACCATTGACAAATAAAATGAATCGCTAACTGTTCTTAGGTGTCTTGGCTTCCTCGTTGTGTGTGAAGCAATGGGAACTGAAACAATAAAAACAACAAATTACCATCAGTACGTTAATGTGTCTACACCTTTCATCTTTCCAAAGCAAGGTGTAGAGACATTGCCAGTAAATAATAGTAAGCTTGAGGATACAGTCCACCGCCTAAATAGAAGACAGACAAACTAAAAAATTGAAGTTGAATAACTCACCCTAACAGGCCGACGCAGAAGGAGCAGAGGACCAAACAAAATAGCAGTAGTGGGAGCTCATCAGCACGAGACATCGGGGCAACGGCATTTTATTCCATCAACAGTTGGAGTCTAACTGTACATATGATCCAATGAAGTGAAGGCTATATGTTAGCTATAGTTATCACAGCACTACATTGAGATCATGGGATCGAAACTTTCTCAACTCAGTAAGCTGCAACAAGGCAACTGTAGCGAGGATACGCTTTCCAATTAATTAAAATTATTATTTAACAACAGAAATGCAAGGAATATACTACAACTGAAGAAGTCGCCATTTCTGCATTCAAATTATCGGCCGGGGCGTGGGAACGGCCGAGCCCATCTTCGTGAACGGTATGAGAAATCGCGCAGCACGCTTAGATATATTTTTTAATATTTTACAATTTTTTATAATATTTTATTATTTTACTAAAATTATTATTAAAAAATAATAAAATATTCAGGGGGGACCTCCCGGAGGGGGGACCTCCGGACGTTTCCCAAAGGCGTCTGCTGCAGTTTATGAAATAAGTAGTTAATTATTCTCTCTCTGTGCTGGTATTGCTAACCAGAGTGATCTGACTTGATGGACACGCCAAGACCTTGTCGATAAGTTGCTTACTAACCTGATAAGCGTCTACTGTTCACACCGTTAAATTTCTGCATAGCAATGCTTTCCAGACTTGCAAAGGATTCTGATACTTCGTAACTACGAAGCATTTTCTTCGAGGGGGCCACCACTCTCTCTTTGGATGTACGCATGATTGCAAAGATTGCGTGATGTCACATGATTTCACGGATTTCGAATATTATTTTACTGTATGAAAGAATACCAAATTGACTACCTTAAACCAAGTGTCAGTTGATTGAGAGGTACCATTGACAAATAAAATGAATCGCTAACTGTTCTTAGGTGTCTTGGCTTCCTCGTTGTGTGTGAAGCAATGGGAACTGAAACAATAAAAACGACAAATTACCATCAGTACGTTAATGTGTCTACACCTTTCATCTTTCCAAAGCAAGGTGTAGAGACATTGCCAGTAAATAATAGTAAGCTTGAGGATACAGTCCACCGCCTAAATAGAAGACAGACAAACTAAAAAATTGAAGTTGAATAACTCACCCTAA
>NW_026267368.1:115854-116368 GCF_000697945.3 Frankliniella occidentalis | reverse complement strand
TTTAATTTTACTTTTATATTGTAGTATTGGGGTTACGGGAAAGCCAAGATCATGTGAACAGCAGAACTCATGAGTGGTAAATGGCGACGAGTCAAAGGTAGGGCTGTGCGATATCTCGATATTTCGATATCGATACGATACCATGTTGATATCGAGGGCTTCGATATGCTCCCGATATCGACATATCGTTATCGAAGCTCGATAATATCGAGGATATCGAGGCAAATCGTGGGTATTGTATCATATTTAAAGCACGATATACCTCGATATCGTGTTGTATCGAGCCATCGACAGGCTTCGATACCCACGATATGCCTCGATACCTCGATAATATCGAGCCTCGATGTATCGAGGCGATGTTCGATACCTGCCTAATATCGTATCGCGATATCAAAATCTGTATATCGCACAGCCCTAGTCAAAGGCTCGCGCCTCTATTCAGTGTTTGGCATAACAAGAAGAACAACAAGAGCTTCGCCTTGAACTTCATACAATACACTTGGACGTTAACGTA
>NW_026267368.1:110978-115424 GCF_000697945.3 Frankliniella occidentalis | reverse complement strand
CAAAGGCTCGCGCCTCTATTCAGTGTTTGGCATAACAAGAAGAACAACAAGAGCTTCGCCTTGAACTTCATACAATACACTTGGACGTTAACGTACAAATTGATTGAACTGACTCTACTTTTAAACATTGTTGATAAATAAATGAACAAAGTCTAAATAATTTCAACTTAATTAAACCTGTGAACTTCCACTTTGCCAAACCTACGGCTTATTCAAACCTACTAGTCTGGCTCGGTGTGCAAACAGAAAGAAATTGACTTCCCTCCTAGCATTAGTATGATTGCTTGCCGGACCACTATCAACTTGCTATCAATAGTAGTTTAAAAATCCATTCAGGAGATCAACCACGGAGTTCCATGCCTTTTAAAATTCAAATTAATCTTGATGTGAACTTGCTGTGGGAGCAGGGCCGGACTGGGAGGGTAAGGGCCCCGGGTGCCACGTCACATGAAGGGCCCCCAAACCAGATCTACCGCCCCCCCTTTCTTCAAAAAAACTAAAAAGTCTTCGGAATATCAAGGTTTGCTGCGGCAGCAAACTCCAGCGAGCCAAGCAGGCGAGAATTTTTGACGTCTTATAGCTTGAAGACCGGTTTTTAGGGATTATGCAGGTATTATGTTAGTAGACCCTTTTGACGTTACGTTGCCACCCACCTGTAGACGTCTTTCGGTCTTCCGCTTTAATTTTGGAAGCATTACGGGAAACCGCCAAAGACAACTGCGAGCGAAGCGGGCAAGAATTTTTTTCGATATTTCATGACAAAACGAGCAGTTTTGAGCCAAATTCCTGGACATTTCCCCCAAGGGCCCTGGCCCCGGGCGGGGCCCCGACAAGAACCCGGGTTGTCGGGGCCCCCGATGGCCTGTGTGGGGGAAAGGTGTACCAGTGTACCTGAAACACACAAATAATCCTGGAACAGTATTTGTTGACCACTTAAACCATTGCCTTGGGCTGTAATTAACTGGCCCTAGGTGTCTCCTACACGACTGACTAGACCTATCTACGTGACACCTTTGATTTTTGAACACTACCACGTTTCTTATTAACCTCTTGAAGGTTAAGAATACTTAACTTTTAAAATAAAGATGCTCCGTGTATCTAATCCAGCGTTGATCTTCCTCTGCCTGCGTTGATTGGTGATTTCCTTTGATTCCAGCGTTGTCTTGAGTCTTGACGTGTTAAATTATTCTGGTTCTTTATCCAATTCCTTGGTTTAGAACTTTATTTCTCGGCTAGTGCTGTTCTGCTAGCTGTCCTCTCTCTCCGCCTGCTCAGAGTGCTCTGGCGGCGTTCCTCTTTTATTCTCATACTCGGCTGCGCGCGCCGCTCATGCGCAGTGGGTTACCCCCACTCCTTCCTTTTCCCCTCCTTCCGTGGAGGACGCTTCGTTTTGGCGGCAACCCCACCAACGGTCACTCGCCATTTTGTGTTGCTTGAATTAAGACGCTCGCTGCCGGGGCTCCTCTTTTCTTTCCGATTTTCCTGTGAAATTCGCTCAAAATGCTTCGCGTAATCATCAACCATTATACTGGTTTTAATCGGGGCACGGCCCATTCACCCAGACGTCTTTCACCCAACACTCGATTGGCCCAAAGTCCGTTCACCGAGGGTCTTTTCAGCCCCTAATATTCACCCAAGGTCCGTTCACCCTCGATTTCATCTCACCCATGCCTGAATAATTCACCCAGAAATAAATTTCAAATGCAAGGGATATTGCCTGTTCGTGGAGTATTGTCTAGGGCCGGAGGGGAGCAGGTGTGAGGGGTGTCCCCATTCCACAACAATCGAAAAGCGTTGCCCGTGAAATTATAGTGCAGTGTTTTCACACACAATCTTTTGGAATCTTTTGGCATTGTGGAGCAAAATCTAGGGAAATTAATACCGAGTGAGAGGGGGGGCCGCATCCTCTCCTACAAAGGCTACCTCTACAGCACGCACTCGTCCAACAAGGCGCGGACAAGGCGCTACTGGGTTTGCCGCAGAAAGCCCGAATGCAAGCAGCGTGCGACCACGGAGGAGCCCTCAGGTAAGGGTGAGCAGGATAAGCGCGTCTCACATCGGAGAGAAGTGCGTACTGGTAGTAATTTCGTCACGTCCCGTGTAGCTGGCTCCGACGAAGTTGAGGTGTTCAAGGCGCCGGCTGACCATCCCGGCCACTTGCCCAACCCCGAAGAAGGAGACGCCATCGAGCGGTACCAGCAAATCAAGAGGCGCGCGGAGGAACACCCGGAGGCACCACCAGCCCAAATCCTCCAGCAGGAGTTACCCCTGCTCTGCTTCACATGAACCGTATTTAAAAAGTATCATGTCATTAACGTTACGGTACGTGTGTCCAGGTCCCGTCAGGAGTACTCCCACATCTACCGTTACGAGAATCTATGAAGCGGACTTTTAATAAAATACGCAGCAAACACTTTCCGAAGAACCCGAAGAAGATTAGTGAAATTGGAGAACTTCCCGACAAATTTAAGAAGACTCTCGACGGCAAGGAGTTCCTTATCTACGACTCCTGGGACGAAGCAGATGAAGATGAAGAACGACCCGAAAAGAGAATTTTGGTTTTTGCAACCAAGATTGGCCTAAAAAGACTTGTTCAATCTGCTACCTTCTACCTGGACGGCACCTTTGAAACTGCTCCTGACATTTTCACCCAGATATTGACAATGCACGGGGAGTACGCAGGTGAAACATTCCCGTTCGTGTTTGCACTTTTACCGGACAAGCTAGAAGTTTTTGGTGGCAGCGGTAAAGGACGGAGGAAGAGAGTTAGAATAGTCTCCAGAAGCCTACTAGAGCACGCTGTGAGAGTTAGGGAACCTTGGCGTGACCACTAGGACAGCCGAGGGAGCCGAAGCAGGCCGACTTCTAGGCCGCCGAGGCAGATTTAGAGGTTAGGAAGTAGCGTAGTCTCCAGAAGCCTTCTAGCGCACGCTCTGAGAGATAGGGAGCCTTGGCGTGACCACTAGGACAGCCGAGGAAACCGAAGCAGGCCGACTTCTAGGCCGCCGAGGTAGATATAGGCGAAATACTGATCCAGACTGAGGCCTTCTAGAGCACAGCGAGGAGACGTATTTTGAGGTTAAGAGGGAAGTCCTGAGAGTTTACAGTTCCGAAACGGACGGTATGTTAAGACGTGTTGCTCGACATACGCACCTACCGGACATTGAGAACTTAAGTTTACAAGAAAATAAGGAGAACCTTGATCGTGAATGGACGAGCAGAACGTCGCCATGGACTCAATGGCGCTCCATGCAGACACAGACACCGAACTCGAGTCCGAGGCTGAGCAGGGCGCTCAAGCCGTACAACCAGAGGCTGTCAACATGGTCGAATTTCCGGCCGCGCATGTGTATGACGGACGAGGAGGAGGCCGAGGTGGACGTCGAGGCCGTGGACGAGGACGCGGACGTAGGCGTGGACGAGGCCGCGGGCGATAGCGAGAACGTGTCATGGAGTTCGTTATCGAGGAAGATAACGGTCCTCAACGTGCACAACAGCAGCGAAGAGGAGACCGAGAACGACGACCACCCCGACGTTTTCGTGAAGAGGGACAGGGGGGAGAAGCACTACAAGGTGCGGGGCCAGCGCCGCAAGGGCAGCAAGAAATAGACCCTGAGCAGCAACGGGGCGCCGGAGTGCGGCAAGGCGCAGCCGCGCACCAAGGACAACAAGTCCAAGAGGATGACTTCGATGAAGAATACGAGCAAGACGAACTTCAAGGCCCGGACCGAGAGTACGGGAGACGTCGCCGTCGGTGGGCACCGTACCACTTAGAGCGACACGAAAGAGAGCACCAAGGCCCAAGGCACGCTCGAGCAGGACGGAGGAGGCACTGGGGCGGAGAAAATGGGCAGTACGACGACGTCGAGGAGGACGCCGACGACGAACAGGATCACGAACAAGCACAGGTGCCCCCTCAAGACCAGATGTTCGCCAGATTCCTGGAGGCGATGGCTAGGACTATGGGCGCCAACAAGCCCAAGAAATACAACGAGGCACCCAAATACGACGGAGAGACGGACTACACAATCTACCAGATCCAGTTCGACACCGTCTCCGAGGCCAATAACTGGAACGCCCAGGGCCGCAAGACGGCCCTGATCCAGGCGCTGACGGGGAATGCCACGGACGTGATCGCAAACCTCAAGCACCAGGAAGTGCCGATCACCTACGAGAGCCTAGACGAGGCCCTAATCAGAACGTTCGGCAGGTCCGCCTCCATGTGGGAGCGTAAGAAAGACTTCAACACGCTCATGCAGGAGAAGGACCAGACCGACAGGCAATTCTCACGTCAGGTGGAGAGGTTGGGGAGAGCGTACCTGCGCAACATGAAGGAGCAGGACATCCAGGAGGCCTTGGTGGAGAGGTTCATCAAGGGCCTAGCAGACAAGAAAGCTGCATCCCGCCTGGCATTCGCAGCCCTACCCAACCTGGACGAAGCCCTCA
>NW_026267368.1:104517-106358 GCF_000697945.3 Frankliniella occidentalis | reverse complement strand
CGAGAACGACGACCACCCCGACGTTTTCGTGAAGAGGGACAGGAGGGAGAAGCACTTCAAGGTGCGGGGCCAGCGCCGCAAGGGCAGCAAGAAATAGACCCTGAGCAGCAACAAGGCGCCGGAGTGCGGCAAGGCCCAGCCGCGCACCAAGGACAACAAGTCCAAGAGGAGGACTTCGACGAAGAGTACGAGCAAGACGAACTGCAAGGCCCGGACCGAGAGTACGGAAGACGTCGCCGCCGGTGGGCACCATACCACTTAGAGCGACACGAAAGAGAGCACCAAGGCCCAAGGCACGCTCGAGCAGGACGGAGGAGGCACTGGGGTGGAGAACTTGGGCAGTGCGACGACGTCGAGGACGACGCCGACGACGAACAGGAGCACGAGCAAGCACAGGTGCCCCCTCAAGACCAGATGTTCGCCAGATTCTTGGAGGCGATGGCCAGGACAATGGGCAATAACAAACCCAAGAAGTATAACGAAGCACCGAAATACGACGGTGAGACGGACTACACGATCTATCAGATCCAGTTCGACACCGTCGCCGAGGCCAATAACTGGAACGCCCAGGACCGCAAGACGGCCCTGATCCAGGCTCTGACGGGGAATGCCACGGACGTGATCGCAAACCTCAAGCACCAGGAAGTGCCGATCACCTACGAGAGCCTGGACGAGGCCCTAATCAGAACATTCGGCAGGTCCGCCTCCATGTGGGAGCGCAAGAAGGACTTCAACACGCTCATGCAGGAGAAAGACCAGACCGACAGGCAATTCTCACGTCAGGTGGAGAGGTTGGGGAGAGCATACCTTCGCAACATGAAGGAGCAGGATATCCAAGAGGCCTTAGTGGAGAGGTTCATCAAGGGCCTAGCAGACAAGAAAGCTGCGTCCCGCCTGGCATTCGCAGCCCTACCCAACCTGGACGAAGCCCTCAAAACACTCAACAGGGGCCTAAGTCTCCAGGTAGAGGAACCCCCAGCCAAGAGAGTCCGTCTTACCAAGACGGAGGAAAAGGAGAAGGACGAGGAGGATGAGAGGGAGGAGGAGGCCAAAGAGGAGAAAACTTTCAAAGTCAACATGGTTTTCCCTTCCGAGCCAACAGCCTCCACGTCTAAAGGTGTCCAGACGCAGAAAGGCCGTGGCCTAGGCCGTGGCAGCAGAGGGCCAAGAGGAGGAGGTAGAGGGTCAGGTAGAGGAGGCAGAGGCAGCAGGTCGGGCCAGTCGGACAATTTCGACAAAGATATGGTCTGTCATGTGTGCAACAGGAGGGGCCACCGAGCCGCCAACTGTTGGCACAAAAGCGAGACCCGGATCGGGGACATAGTATGTCACACATGTGGCAGGAAAGGTCACATGGCCCGGAACTGCAGGAGCAGAGCAGGCAGCAGCAAGGGCAGCTCAGGTTTTGCCATGCCAAACGTACCGCCCGGCTTCTACAAGGCCACTGTGCATTGGTTCCTGAGTCAGCAGAACGACTCACAACCCTCCACCAGCAAGGGCAAGACTCCTTACGTCCCTAAAGATAAGGATAAGGAATCGGAAAACTAGAGTCAACTTCCATTAAAACGGTGGGAATGGAGGTTGAAGAGAAGACTGAAACAATTTATGTTAAACCACCGGTGACCAAGACTCCAGATTTTGTTTCTTTAACAGAGCTTTCTGACTCTGAAGTCTAAGAAAAAGCCTTGTGCTTTTTGCAGACACAAGTTCCGCAAGTGGAAGCCAGTGTTTGGCTAATCAGCTTGTTTTAACAAGTCTATGCCTGTTTTTGAACAATATTTAGAGTTCGAGATTTCCTGATTTTGTTCCTTTATTAGAACTCTAATTCAGATTTAGTTTTG
>NW_026267368.1:103136-103957 GCF_000697945.3 Frankliniella occidentalis | reverse complement strand
CTGTGAAACAGACAGTCAGACATTTGGCGAAACACTTACTCAAATATATTCCTCAATTACCACCTCAGTCCATGGTTTGAAATTTAGACGGGCTAACTCAAAGGTTAAAGACAAATGAACTCAAATTACTTAAATGCACCATGTTTATTTAACACTAACACACAGACATTTGCAGACAAACACTTAAGAATATTATACTGGCATTATTTGCGAATGATTAAAGTTTTGCTTCAGCTGCGGTAGATATCGGTGGAAACTGGAGTGGCTGCTCGGTCAGGGGAGTCATTCAGCAGAACTATAAAACATGAACAAGGGAAAAGAGTAATAATAATTAAGTAATAAAATTTACAGAAGTTTACCCTGGAGCCTCTGTCACTTAAAGCTAAAACACTAGTACATAGGTTAGAAAGGAAGCAATTGTGTGTGTTCTATGAGCCGAAATAAACTTTGCAGCGATGGCAATGAGTCACGCGTAGTACGAATAAATCAGAAAAAACGAAGAAACGTGCTTGAAGGATGTGTTTATTTCTTCTTTGCAGGACGCGAATCGATAAACACCATTTCTTCTGCAAAACACTCACATTTGGGACGAAGCAGAAGTCTTGAACGAAACGTAAACAAACACTCCGCCCACTTTAATATTCGAGGACAGTTCGAGGCACGACGGATCCGCTGGCCACGAGTGCAGAGAGCCGCTTGTGATATCCCCCTCCCCCGCGTCGTGGTCGAGCGCGCGAAGCCCAACGCATTCAAATATTTTGTTACAGTAACTTAGATAAGTGTAATAGAAATAAAATTCGACTTACGTTTTTCTCAGCCAG
>NW_026267368.1:95016-95441 GCF_000697945.3 Frankliniella occidentalis | reverse complement strand
GACAGTCTGTAGCTCAACCAGTTATCTGTACCATTAGCTAATAAATAAGTTATATCAAACCAATCTACCTTCTCTGACAATACGACCCTACAACACTAATGTTTGATGGAAATTAAGAGACATGGAACTATCATTTACCTTTCGAACATTTTCAGCTACATCAGCTTGGGCGGGAACCCCCTCCTCTGGATTGCATTGGATTGCAGGTGACTTAGCCGCATCCTGCAATCACAGTAAAAGTTTCACACTAGAGTACTCTGAAAGCAGTGCCATAAAGGCATATGGCGAGGATATCACAAATCTTAATTTATGAAGAACTAGGTGTTTACTGGAAGTTAAGAGACATGGTACCATCATTTACCTTTGAAAATGTTTTTCAGCTACATCAGCTTGGGCGGGAACCTCCAAGGGTCTACCACTAAGAA
>NW_026267368.1:88699-89776 GCF_000697945.3 Frankliniella occidentalis | reverse complement strand
AACTATAACACTTACAGAATGAGCAACTTGGGCTACAGATGCTACGGATTGGTGCTGCTGCTGATTCAGTTGGTACTGTGGCATGAAGACTTCCTGACTTGCGGCCTCATGGTGTTGATGCAACTGATGTGGTGGCATGAAGGCCTGCTGGCCTGTCTGCTGCTGTTGTTGTGCCTGATAAGGTGGCATGATTAAGGCATGTTGTCCTGCCTGCTGCTTTTGATGCAACTGATGTGGTGGCACAAAGGCCAGCTGTGCCTTCGAGCCACATACTATTCAGGATGAGAGTGAGGTTCTTGCCAAAAACCGGCAACATGCGCTGATAAAATTCTGACGTAATGCCGTCCTCCCCGGGGCTCTTCCTCCTTGGGCACTTGCGCACCGCTGCCGCGACCTCCTCGAACGTGATCTCCTGTGAGAGGACCTCATTGTCCTCGTCACTCACCGACCGCTCGATCCCTTCCAGGATGTCATCGCCGCCGTCCTCCCGCCCCGCGCTAAACTTTTCCTCGAACACCCGCATGAACGCGTCGGAGATGTCCTGCTCTCCGGTGAGTACGTCCCCATTCTCTAATTCAAGCTTCTCTATCTTTCCCTGCCGAGCCCTCTTGCTGAGTCTCACGACGTGGAACGTTCACCGGTTCATCCTGCACGGCGCTCTCGACCTTGGCCCTGTCCTTCGCTGCTCGGCGTGAAGGTGCAGGATCTCGTCCTTGATCTCTCTCATCAGGCGGGTGTCCTCTGCTGACCGAGGAGTCCTTGTCGCAAGGTCCTGCAGCGCTTCGTTCAGGAAGGCCACCTTCCCCCTCCGCTCCTTTCGGGCGTCCCTGGTATGTCTTGAGCAAAACGTCCGGATTAGTTTTTTACCACAGTATACCCACCAGTGGGCCGGGCTCAGCGCCTCGTCCCTTCTTGTCCAGGCTTCTTTCCAGGTTCTCTCCAGCTCCGGGAGGAAGGACGGCTCTTCCAGACAGTGGCGGTGCAGGACCCAACTGGTGGGCGCGCGCTCTTCCTTGGGCTGCGCTCGTAGGTCGAGCTCCGCGGAGCAGGACAGGGCCAGGTGATCACTGAAACAAG
>NW_026267368.1:82325-83244 GCF_000697945.3 Frankliniella occidentalis | reverse complement strand
AGACTTTCCTGTCTTATCAGGAATTTCCCTTATTTCCAACCAATGTGAGTAGTAATCCTCAATAATCAAGTAATACTTTGAGCAACAGTCTAGTGTGTCACATCCAATTTTTGGAATCTTTGACTAGGGATTGGATGAGGCAACAATGGTTCTTTAGTGTTAGCAGGGCTATATCTTTCACAGCGTCGACATTGAGACTCAAGTGTTTCATTGTCTCTTGTGATATTAGGCCAGTGCACCACTTGCCGAGCCCTTGCTATTGTTTTATTTCGGCCCATAAGTGGGACATGTAATGGTGCCAGTACTTTCTGTCTAAGGGAAGGAGGGACAATTACCTTGGAGTCAAGGACCACCAGGCCATCCTCTACAAATATGTCATACCTCAAACTCCAATATTCCTGGGCGTGAGAGACCACTTTGTCCCTGTTTGAGGGCCATCCCATTTGATAGTATTCCATCACTGCCTGGAGACCTGGATTCTGCGTGGTAACTGTAACCAAATCCTCCTTTATTTGAGCTGACCAGGGGAGGTGGGCTGTCATCTCATGTACCACCTCCACCATGTCAGGATCATCCTCAACAGGGTCAGTGATGTACTGTCTAGACAGCAAGTCACTGAGATACATCTGTTTCCCCGGGATATACTCCACTTTAGGGGAATATCGCAACAACTTAAGACGGAGCTTTTTCAACCTATTATTCGTAATTTGATGAATAGGTTTCTTAAAAATGGACACAAGAGGTTGGTGATCCGTTTGAAATATGACATTTGGTCGCCCATTGATAAACTTATCAAACTTCTCCGCGGCATACGCCAGAGCTAATGTTTCTTTTTCTATCTGCACAGTTTTGTTCAGTGCTGGTGAGCTTGTGGAACTAGTTGAAACGGGGCGACCCTGCTGAAGGAGACAACAGCCCA
>NW_026267368.1:74592-75775 GCF_000697945.3 Frankliniella occidentalis | reverse complement strand
GCAAGTAGGAAAACAATGACTTTGATATTACATTAGCCTCTGACCCGGGATCCAATTTGAATTGAAAAAATATCTTACCTCCTAGCAGAAGAGATGTTGTCCACTCCTTCTTCTGCGAGACAGTCTCCACGATGTCATCATCTTCATCCACTGGAATAGGTTGAACATCCACAGGCCAGAAGTCCAGTATACAGTCAGGTTTGGGTGACTCTTGGAGTTCTGCTGAGTGCACAGCAGGCTTCCTTTTGCTTTTTCTCTTTCATGCTTCTTTTGTAGGTCATTCATTTTTCTCTTCTTATTCTTTGTCGTTCTTTGGCCCTTTCTTACATCTTATTGTCTCAATCCTATAGTGAATAAAACAAGAAGGACAAATTAATTGAATAGATATATTTCATCCTTAAACCATGAGATAACAACTATGTGTATCATACGTTTACACTTTTTTTAAGTTTTTTTGGGATGCCTTGAAAACCTAATTTTACAGAAATGAATGAATATACCAATTTAAATCAGAAATAGATATGTTAGAACAGAACACAAAGCTTCGTAATGTGCATATTTTATTGAGTTCAAATTGATACATATGAACAAATTTCTTTCCTACCTCGGTGCTGGAAGTATAACCCTTTTTCTGATTTACATTTCTTTATCAATTTGTCAAGCATACCAATCATTTCGTGAACAACAATTGGAGGCATATGTACAAAGCAATATCTATCTGCAACATCATTATCTTCAAGCCGTAACCGGATTGTCTTTCCTTTTGATGTTTCGACATGTGCAATTTCTTCTACCTTATAATATTTTTTCTGACTAAATTTTTAATTGATTTGGAAGTAGGTATTTTAGAGGCAGCATGATTTAAAGCATTAATTTCTTCATCACTTGAAGACTTTTCCTACACAGTTTAACAAAATTGAAGCAGCATCTTAAATAATTTCAATTACAGCTATCACAAATTTAGATACCTAACATACCTCATCCGAAGATTCTTTCCCGTCCTAAGTTTTTGATTTGAATCGCTTCCTTTTTTTTCCTTTCACCTTTCTCTTTCTTTGACTCTAAATTTTCTTTGGCTTGCATATCAGTTTTGGACTAGGACAGTAAAAATACAGGATTTATCAGTTTACTTAAACTTTTAAGGCAATTTATGTGTCATAGGAAATCATACCTTTTCTGATTT
>NW_026267368.1:71234-73426 GCF_000697945.3 Frankliniella occidentalis | reverse complement strand
ACCATAGTACGAGCAATGTATTTGTTGAACCCCTTTCTAACAATTTTTTTTCCTCAGTTGTCCTACTACCGTAAACCCAAAACTGACGATGCCAATCAACATCATCCGAGGGGCAAGATACCGGATGCTGAGAGAAACATCGAGTTCTGCAGGAATAAGTTAGGTGGCGGCCATGAAACAGCATCTCATGAGAATGAGGACGACCCAGAAGAAGTATCGAGCTCACTGCAGACAGTTCTAAGCAAACGTAAGTGAAAAGTTATGTAAATTGCTGTGTCCTACAGAGCATAGCATATCAAGGATACGTCAGCATTATAAGAGGACACATCCCATCGAATATAATCAGGAGGATGTCAAGCTAATGAAAGAGAGGACCCAGGTGAAGAAAGGGCCCTACACCGAAGCTGAGATCAGAGCCATAGCGAGACAAGAGAAGAACTTGACCGAATCACACCACGATCACGCAAAAATCTCTCTTGGAGGCTCTATCAGTCCATGTTCACCGCTCTGTAGACGGGCTAAAGAAACTGCGAAAACGTGACGAATATCAAATAGCTATGGCTCAGATTCAAAATGAACCACCACCCCCTCCTGATTCGGTGGAGCCTGAGACAGACAATTAACCACTCCAGGAAACTCCCCCCAATGGAGTTATCAAGCAACCTCTGGATGGGCCTTTTATCCGGCTACACAGAATTGATGAACCATCTACACTCATCAAAAGCCCGGAGATATGTCTCTTCCTCAGAGCACAGTACGGTCACGTGTCTCCGCCTCTCCAAAAGATACTAACACAAGCGGACACGAGCGATGACCCCCACATACTCGCTGATCGACTGGACTCTTACATCCTCTCCATCCATCAGGAAAAAGTGAGACTAAAAGCCAAGAAGCGGCGGAAAAGGGGAAGAAAACCACAAAGAAGCAGGTCAAAGAGGCGAGCCCAAAATTTTGCAAGCTTCCAACATCTCTGCGAACAGAATCAAGCCCAGATCTCAGCGCACCTCCTAAAGGGAACTGACCTTGGTGTAACTGTTACCCCCACGAAAGAGGATATCCATGCCTTTTTCAAAAATACATACTCTCGGGTTGAAATATTGTGGGAGCCCCAAGCGCCCACGTCCGAAACGGACCATGACATCCGACAGCCGATTACCAAAACTGAGCTAATCAATGCTTTTAAAAAGCGCAACGAATCGGCTGCTGGGCCAGATGGAATAGCAAGAAGTGACCTTAGGGCGATGGATCATAACGACCTTTCGGCACTCGTCAATATTATTTGGGGATCGAATATTCTGAGTCCAATTCTAAAAACCAATCGCATTATTCGGCTACCCAAAAGTCGTGACCTAACCAGCCCCAAGAATAAGCGACCAATTACTATCGCGAGTGGACTACTGAAGTTCCTACAAGCCATCGTGACTTCGAGACTTGCGAACCAAGTGCGGCTTCACTTAACCCAACGAGGCTTCACCAAACAATACGGTGTCCTTATAAATAACACCGTTCGGCAATCCGACCTCAAAACACATAGAGCAGAAGGCAAGCCACTTGTAGTCCTAAGCCTGAATCTTGCGAAAGCATTTGATCGTTTCACCCTAACATCTATGGTTGACGCTTTACAGAAAAGAAAAGTTGATGAAGGAACCATCAAATATGAGATGTCCAACTATCAGGATATCTCTACCTACCCGGCCGATGACATTATCCTTGCTGAGACTACAGAACAGATGAGAGAGATGATCAGCTGTGCGATAGAACTTTTCCAGCACTATAAGCTTGACGTCAATGTTGAGAAGTGCTCTGCACTCCAACTAATACGAGTTCCAAACACCAAAAGAACATGTGTCGTGACCACACCACTTCTATCAATAGATGGTCACCCGGTCCCTACCATTGCACTTGATTCCCAATTCAAATACTTCGGCCAACAATACTCTCACAATGGAGTCAAAACACCGTCCATCAAAAAGATGGAAAAAGCACTCTCGCAAGTTAAGAGTGCCCCACTCAGACCCCACCTACCAGAAGCTTCCGGTGTCCGAAGATTTCTCATTCCATCACTGTACCACGGACTACAGCAGATAGATATCACTAGCTATATGTACGCCAGACCACGTCTCGCGTAACAGGCTTCGCGATATCTCACGAAACACTGTTACACTGCGACGCGCCTGGCGCACATATAGCTA
>NW_026267368.1:68338-69049 GCF_000697945.3 Frankliniella occidentalis | reverse complement strand
TCCGGTTTGCTCTATCTCTAACCGTTTACGCGCTAGAGGGTCTTCTTAGACGAAAATAAGCTCAAAATTGCCATGGTGAACAATAAGATGTAGAAAAAGGCCTAAAAACCGCAAAATAGAAAGGAAACTTTCCCCCACCCCCAAAAAACGTTTTCCAAGCAGAAGGGTGGGTTGTAGTCGCGGTGCTTCACCGTTACATCCCTTTCTCGAGTTTTTGGGGCAAACTCAAAGATGACGGGTTTAAGCAGGCCGAAGGCCCGCTACATCATTCGGTCATGTTCTTCAGCAAAACGCGTGACAGAAATGGTCGGGCCGCAGGCCCGCGACCATCGCCACCGGCAGGCCAAGCAGGCCCGGCCCCTGCCGAACGGAGTTGCCGGCGGAGCGAAGCGGAGCTGGCAACTTTGTTTGGCGGAAGGGCGGGCCTGCTTGTTTGTCTTCTGTAGGGCGTTCGACTAAAATCGCCTTGTTTAACAGGTGCAGAATCTGTCGTTGTCGCCGAAAATGTCACAAACTACTCTGTTAATGTGACTACGGCTAATGTGACGACTTGACTAACAATGGCATCAGCAGGAAAGGTTTCCTTCGTAAATTCTCCAACCACGTCGCCCTCCCGGTCTTCCACCGTAAGTCTTTGCACGTTCAAACTTACACAGTAAGTTTTGTCGCAAATTATTCAAAATAATGCTTTCTGCAGGACAGTGTATGCAC
>NW_026267368.1:65435-65776 GCF_000697945.3 Frankliniella occidentalis | reverse complement strand
AGTCTGAAGACGAGTCTGCGGTCCCCACGCTGGTTTTAGGTTGAGGGGACATTCCTAATGCAAACCCGACTGTCAAATTTCGCCACATTACGTTTCTAAAAATGAGGGTTTTTGGCCACTTTTTGACGGTTTCGGCCCACTGTGCGCCACTCGCAAAACAGCTGCTTGAAATGTCTCGGAAAGAATCAAAAAGGCCTTACAGTCGGAGAGCACGTCACCGCGAGTAAAAATACTTGACGAGGGTCGCAAGCGGTCGGAGGCAGCTTTAGCTGCGCAGCAGCGTGTAAGAGCTGCAGCTGAGCGCCAAAAGGAAGCCATAGGGAAGCGCCAACCCGCCATGG
>NW_026267368.1:63756-65385 GCF_000697945.3 Frankliniella occidentalis | reverse complement strand
ACCAGCCCCAAGAATAAGCGACCAATTACTATCGCAAGTGGACTACTAAGGTTCCTACAAGCCATCGTGACCTCCAGACTTGCGAACCAAGTGCGGCTCCACTTAACCCAACGAGGTTTCACCAAACAAGACGGTGTCCTCATAAATAACACCGTTCGGCAATCTGACCTAAAAACACACAGAGCAGAAGGCAAGCCACTTGCAGTCCTAAGCCCGGATCTTGCGAAAGCATTTGATCGTGTCACCCTAACATCTATTGTTGACGCATTACGGAAAAGAAAAGTTGATGAAGGAACCATCAAATATGAGATGTCCAGCTATCAGGATATACCTACCCGGCCGATGACATTATCCTACTTGCTGAGACTACAGAACAGATGAGAGAGATGATCAGCTGTGCGATAGAATTTTTCCAGCACTATAAGCTTGACGTCAATGTTGAGAAGTGCTCAGCACTCCAACTAATTCGTGTTCCAAACACCAAATGAACATGTGTCGTGCCCACACCACTTCTATCAATAGATGGTCACCCAGTCCCTACCATTATTGCACTTGATTCCCAATTCAATGACTTGGGCCAACAATACTCTCACTATGGAGTCAAAACACCGTCCATCAAGAAGATGGAAGAAGCACTCCCGCAAGTTAAGAGTGCCCCACTCAGACCCCACCAGAAGCTTCCGGTGTCCGAAGATTTCTCATTCCATCACTGTACCACGGACTACAGCAGATAGCTATCACAAGTGGGAAGCTAAGGACCTACAACCTGAAAATAAGGCAGTTCGTGAAACAGATTCTACATCTGCATAAAACAACGCCGGATATTTGTATCCATGCACCACTCCGCTTCGGTGGACTAGCAATACCGGACCTAAGAATCCAGGCCGCAGCCACCTTCCAAACAACGCTTGAAAAACTACGCTTTTGCCAAGATGCAGATATCCAAGCAGTTATGAAATCTGCCCCAATCCAGACTCTCTTCAATCGCCTGAACAGGATCACCACCCAACTTAATAGTGCCTCGCCCGCCGGCGTCAAGCAGTATTACAAAAGTCAAATTCAGCAGTGTGCCCTCATGAAACGTTTCTCCAACGTCCAAGTACCTAGTCATTGGATATACCAGCCTCCCGTTTTTTGGACGTACGGAGACTACATACGCTTCATTCAGCTACGCTTTGGCCTTCTGCCGAGCCTTCTGCCCACCCACCCCATGGTCGACAGAGGAATGTCGCAATCCATCATGAGCGGAATTCCGCAAAAATTTCTCTTTAGTAAGGGCATGTTAGGGACACGTTAAGGACGTTAGGGACGCTGAAAAAGACGGATTTTGGCTGCAAACGAACGTTTTTCGTTCTGTCTTACTGTTCACAGAAAATGGAGAGTAGAGAGTATGCCAGAGCCTGGAGAGCCTGCCGAGAAGCCTGATGCGCTTGGAGGAGACCCCGACGACGTGTTTTTGGATGCAGATCTTAGTACCTACTCAGGCCGCTGACAAGTTGTTCCAGGACCTTTTCGGGAGTGTGTGTCATGACACTTGGTCTGTTTTTAGCCCGCCCTTCTGCTTTGAAAAAGCTATCCAGCAGGCTTATGCAAACGACCTCGTGTGTGTCTGTGTGTCTGTCTGTCTGT
>NW_026267368.1:56334-58660 GCF_000697945.3 Frankliniella occidentalis | reverse complement strand
CACACACACACACACAAACACACCGTGCACACGCCAATGTTGTCGGCATCTCCTAAGGATCATAAAATGGTGTTTTTGTAGTTTTTCGGAGAAAAATAACCTACTTGTCCGAAATTAGGGCATGTGTCCGGAATTAGAGCACTTTCACTCCCTAATTTCGGACAGCACTTAAAGGGCTACACTGGCTGACCATGTTGAGCTATACATTCAATATGGGGGTCATTCGGTAGGTCCTGACCCAGAGTACCTCCAATCTCAACACATTTTTCATACTCAATCAAGTGTCCACGAAACACACGAAAAACAGCCAATTTTGTCCGAAATTAGGGCTCATGACTGTACGCTTTTCTGCTTGCGATAATATTAATGTTCTTGATTTTCTATGATACCAGAGGCCACAGAGATGTACAATGGACATAACTTAGTTAATGCTATTCGAATTTTATCATACTGCTCTGAATCTTCAGTACTTAACTAAAGGTTCATTACGCAGCACTGAATTTTCAGAAGCATACTGACAAATCATTACGCAGCTCTAAGTCTTCAGAACCATACTGACATTTCATTACCTAGTTCTGAATCTTCAGAACGAATACTGACATTTCATTATCCAGTTCTAAATTTTCACAACTTTGTCTTGAAACATCAAAACAATTCTGAATTTTCAGTGCAAACATGAAATGTCATTACAATTCTGAAAACTCAGTTAATTTTGGGTTTGAAATTTCAACATTTTTAACAGTGTAGTTCAAGCTTCTCTATTTTTTCCCTGCCGAACCCTCCAGCTCAGTCTCACGACGTGGAACGTACTCGGTTTATCCTGCACGGCGCTCTCGACCTTGGCCCTGTCCTTCGCTCCGGTGACCTGCTCGGTGTGAAGGTGCAGGATCTCGTCCTTGATCTCTCTCATCAGGCGGGTGTCCTCTGCCGACCGAGGAGTCCTTGTCGCAAGATCCTGCAGCGCTTCGTTCAGGAAGGCCAGCTTCCCCTTCCGCTCCTTTCGGGCGTCCCTGGTAAGTATAGAGCAAAACGTTCGGATTAGTTTCTTACCACTTTGTACCCTAGAGTGTGCCGGGCTCACCGCCTCGTCCCTTCTTGTCCAGGCTTCTTTCCAGGTTCTCTCCAGCTCCGGGAGGAAGGACGGCTCTTCCAGACAGAGGCGGTCCAGGACCCAACTGGTGGGCGCGCGCTCTTCCTTGGGCTGCGCTCGTAGGTCGAGCTCCGCGGAGCAGGACAGGGCCAGGTGATCACTGAAACAAGTTGCCGTTAATTCTGCGCTCGTAAAACAGTCTGCGAGGGGCGCACTCACGTACACTCTGTCGAGCCTCGTCGACATGCTGGCCGTCACGAAGGTGTGCCCCGGGTCGGGCCGCAATCGTCGCCACACGTCCGTCAGGCGCATGCCCGCGACCAGCGCCGCGAGTCGCGGGGACCCGTTGGCGGCGCCCGTCGTGTCGCCGTCGCCCAGCACGCAGTTGTAGTCACCGCCGATAACAAGACGTTCCGCGGCCTGCGCCAGCAGGAGCGCGAGGTCCGTGCCGAAAAACTGATCGCGCTCCACCCTGAACCTGGAGCCGGCCGGCGCGTACACTCATATCACCGTCACGTCTCCTACCTGGACTGCTGTGGCTCTCCCACTCGGCAGGGCGAGCAGGGGCCTAGCACTGAGTTCGCTCCTGACCAGGATTGCTGTTCCCCCTGACTCCCGGGTTCGTGTACTCGTCGTATCCAGGCATGGAAAAGACGAGGACCACGACTTCTTGTAAAAGTAGAATGTCAGCCTTCTTTTCTTTAGCCAATGTTTCCAAGGCCTTCATTTTTAGCCCGCTCTTTTGCTTAAAAGCTATATAAGCGGGCTTATGCCATCGCCCTTGTGTCTGTCTGTATGTCCGTCTGTCCGTCTATCCGTTCCCCAAGAAGGACGTGAGCTAGAGGTCTGAAATTTTCAGGGTATTATTGTTGTCACTTCTGGACAACGAAACGGTTGGTGCAAATCCTGTCAACCACCCCTGAGTGGGTCTGAGGGGATAACGAAGAAAAAGGTGGTGGTCTAAGAAGTAGGAAAACAATACTTTTTTAATGATATTCTAAGGGGTAACTTGAGAAAGTAGAGCCCTTTGGGCGAAAATTTCGTCCGTTTGGCTCTATCTCTCACCGTTTAGGCGCTAGAGGGAGTTTTTGTCACAGAAGTGGCCCAAAAGTAAATGTATTAATTTTAGAAAATATTTGATGGTCTCCTAAGGGGTAACTTCTGAAAGTAGAGCCCTTCGGGCCAAAATTTCGTCCGTTTGGCTCTATCTCTCACCGTTGAGACGCTAGAGGGAGT
>NW_026267368.1:53386-56284 GCF_000697945.3 Frankliniella occidentalis | reverse complement strand
GGGGGGCTGGCTTCGAATTGGCCAAGCCGAACCCCTCCCTCCTTCCCCCAGCTCTGCTGGACCGTCCCATCCCGTGGGACCCAAACGCCACGCCACGCCACGCCACTAGAGCCGCGGGCCAGCTCGCGTCGCGTCGTCTGCTCGCCGCGGTCGCCTGCCCGACCGACTGCAGACGGACTATACTCCTTCGTGGCTAGGGGTGCCCGACTGAGGTGCGAATGAGGCCTGACACCGATTTGGCAATATCTTATTTTGCAAGACCATGTGATTGATTCGCGCACTCCTGTGCCCTGAACACGATCAAAGAGTCCAAATGGCAGAATCACTAGCCTCACCCGCAAAAACGGATTAGGTGCACCCAGAAAAATGAATTCTTGATTCAAGGCTTGTTTTCACTGTTCTTGGTTTATTGAAGCCAATTTTCTTGAATCAAGGAAAAAGTTTCTTCGAATTAAGAAATAAAACTTGAATCAAGAAAGTCGGCTTGAAGAAACCAAGCCCAAGAATGCTGTGTTTTCGGGGTGTGCATACGGTTGAGGTAATTCATTGATTCATACTACTTCATACCGAAAGCCAAATGGCTCGTTCGTCTCGTCTCTTATCGCTCCTGAGAACATTATTAATCATTTCCCTTGCGATCACGTTCGAATGCGACAGCTGGACGTGACCGGACGTGACACACGGCAGTGTGTGTCACCTCGTCCCCGCAGGCCTCCGACACCACGGAGTCATACACCGCGGGGGCATCCGTCGCCTTTGGGAGTGATGACAAAAAGGTTTCTGTGACGAGGTATGTACTTGTATGGGACACATCGTGCCAGAGACTTTCAGCCGGAAACCCAAAATATACGTAATTTTCGGCGAGTGGGGTACTTTTATCACGGAGAACATGATAATTGTGTCCCCGTGGTGGGTTATATTTTCTGAGGGGTAACTTTATCATAGCGTCTAAATATCTTCCGCTTTCAACCCTGAACTCAAATAATTGAGGGCCGTGAAAAAAGTACCCCACCTGACGTATTTAGTGCAAGTTCAACTTCAACTTCTAAAAGGGTTATTACGACTGCTTGTTCAACTGAACTCTTCTGCCCGGTGTCCGGCACTAGACGCGTCGTCGCCCGCGCCCGCCCCGCCTGCTGCACTTGCTGCACACGCTGCAACTGGCCGCAGTGCAAGTGCAGTCCACGCGTTCGCTGCACGGCCCGACCACATACTGCAACATTGTCGCACGACGGCGCGGCGGCGCTGGCGCTGAGCTCTGCGACCGAGGAGGGCGTTCGAAAACGGGGCAGCGCCGCGCGAGCAAGCGAGTCGTCGTCCTGGCTGGCTAGCCTCCTGGTGTGGCGACCGTTTCCGGAAGTCACCGCAAAAAGTGTGGTGAAACCGGAAGTAAAGGTGTGGGGGTGGAGGAGAAGGGGGTGGACGACGACACGACCAGCTTACTTGATCGCTAGCGGCGATAAAGACGACGGGGAGGCTGTGTGCCGCTGAAAGCGCACGTCATGGGGGTACTTTTCTCACGCTGATTTGAGTTTAGGTCTCAGGAAGAAAGTCGCGCGCTCTTCGCCCGCATGCGGCTGGGAAAACGTCACCTGCCATGGTACATGTTGTCACTGTCTGAAATTAACTAGCTGCCGTGGACATGCTACCAAAAAATTATCTCACCCCCTGCTAAAGCGTAAATTATAATTAAGTGTAACACACCCTAAGAACGCCTAAGACTAAAACGGGACGAAGGCGTTGGAAGACAAGGTTTCTGACGGTGTTGCCCGACGTTCCTTGGGCTGGCTTGGTGGTGTTGGCCGACACACAGAGGGCCTGCAGCGAGAGGATAGGAGGGCCTGATGGGATCCAGGGCATGTTGGGTGAGTGGGAAAGAGAGAGAGAGAAAGAGAGAGCGTCGTGTCCCCCTGAGGGAGAGGGATAGCTGCGCTTGCTCACACTCGTTGCTGCCTTGCGTTGCAGGGGTGCACTAGAGACGGGCAGTTACTTTTAATGCATCCGACACAGGATGCGCGGGCAAAGAGCTGTGCTCGCCACACACACACACTCACACGCTGAAGAGAGGAGCCCGGACGCGGCGCCGCAGTCCTGGTTAGCGTTCGTCGTGTGTGTTGGGGGTGGGAAAGAGTTGAGGGTGATGGAAATGATCAGTATTTGATGTGTACAATCTACACACAGAAAAGACTCCCGTCGTCCCCTTGAAAGTGATTTTCAGACGGATGTAATTAATGGCAATTTCGCACACCAGCCGAACGTCTAGAGAGTGATTATTTCGCGACGACAGCTGACAGTTGACAGTGCTGACAGTCGCGCCGCGCCATAGTTCAAAAGAGGGGACCGGCTGGCCGGCGCGGTTATTCTGTTCGAACGCAAAGCAGTAATAAATTGACCTTCCGTTAGGCAATCGGCTCTATTGGGAGGCTGGTGCGGGTGCGAGAGAGAGAGGGAGAGATCTTGCTGCCAGACCGAACGCCCGTCAGCACAGCAGAAAGGCCGGGGCGGCGTGTCCGCCGTAAGAGAACCGAGTCCATTCGAAAAGATTTCGCGTGGCAAATCTTCCGGCCCGGACCCTTCTCCCAGGGCGGCGAGGGAGGGAGACACTGTAAAAAAACGGGCGTAATTTTATCCGTCAAGTAGTGGGTAAATTTCACCCCGTGGCCTTGAAAACTATGTTGCCAATCAATGGACTGGGAAATCTTTACTCTCCACCCGCTCGGTAAAGTTATTTGCACAATAACTGGTAAAATTTACGTATGTTCAGAGAAAATTACTTTTTGAACTTTTTTTGGTAGTTTACATATCCACATGGTAAATTTACATTTCATATGATGTCGAAAATTGCTGGGTGCTTCGGGAGATGCCAGTTACACATCCAAATGGTAATTTTAGGAAGCA
>NW_026267368.1:51113-53336 GCF_000697945.3 Frankliniella occidentalis | reverse complement strand
TGACAGAAGTTTATATTTAGTTATTTATCGTTGCTGGTTGTCAGTTTGTGCACATATTATTGCATATTACGGTGGACCATAACCTCTGCCAACACGGACTATTGATATTTTATACCAGAGGTAAGTTGTTTTCATGTTTGAACGATCTCAATGTCGGTGGCACCTCCGGAGGTTATCACGCACTCCTGAGTAAATCTCAAATTTTAACTAAATCGGCTCTAGTTTTGAATACAACCTCGAACGGCATTAGAAAGATCATAAAACGTTGCTCAGCATAGGCTACCTCCTGCTTCGCTGTAAACACTTGGGTATTTTTAAAATGTATAATAAAGTTGCGAAACCAAAATGGCTGCCGGTTTCACATCTCCGTATATTTATAAAATCTAGGCTATACTTCGATCTGACGGGAAGGACACCTATCCCAGCCAAAAGCTCGTTTATTAATCTTTTTAGGGCTACACTCGCTTTAAAATGCAGTTGCGCCTATTTCGTGGAAATTTGTTTCGTTTGCGCGCAGCTGGCGTCCCCGGGCGGCCTGCAAGTTCACTAAAATCAAATTTTCTCGATGGAATGAGGTCGGAGGTGGATTTTAAAGGTACCTTTGTGAAGTTTGAACTTTCCCCTTTCGACCGATACTACTGTTGCGGTTGGCTCAACTATTAAACCATGTTAAAAATTGAGAAAGAAACAGGGAGTGCACGGATCGGCTCACGCGCGGCCGGGGGCGCGCATGGTGGACGGCCGGAGCGCCTCGTTTCTACCCCCTGGTAGATTCTATCGTCCTGTCAGAGTCTAATTCAGTATTTACATAGAAGCTTACATTTTTCTACATTTCAGCATCAACGGAGCCTTTATAAAAATGTTTGTTCTGTTGGTTGTCTATGAATACCTTAAAAACTGTAGGATCTGTTCATCGCACATTTCGTAGGCCGAACTACCATCAGAATCAAATCTGTAAAACAATGTGATATTGTATCAAGTTATTGACTGAGCGATTAGCAAAGCCTATTACTCCAGTGATGATCAAAATGTTTCGCGTCTGTCTGTGTGTGTGTGTGTGTCTGTTTGTCTGTCATTACGATAACTCGAGAACGAATTGAGCTAGCGACGAGGGGGAAACGACTAAGGTAATCCGGCGGACAGCCGTTAGGTAATCCGGCAGGGGAAATCCGAGAGAATTCTAAAAAATTACATAGCGACAAGGAAACATGGTTGGCAATAATACATACTGATGATAACTACATAAATCTTACCTTAAACGTTAAAATCACCCTGGCATTTTCACAAGTAGTTCCATCTGGCGCACGTCTTCTATCGTGTCCAGTACTGCACTTAAAACTCTTCTACTTAGATCAAATAGAGCCGACATATCTTGCCTTGCCCTATGCTTGCAAGGGCAAGACCGGTTGGTATCCAAGCAGATATTCTGTGAGTAGTACTGTCCAGAAGTTTAAAAATGTACTCAACGTCAGCCTCCCCATCGTCATTCGTTAAGTGAGCAGAGGCTTGCTCGTTTACAAATTGGGGCCCGTGCTGATCTAGCAACAGGTGCGTGGGGGCGCCCGAATAATTCTTCATTATCCTTGTAAGGTGCGCTCTGCAACCCCAACATAAGCGCGATCTCAGGTCGTCGGGTGACAGAGATTGTTTAGTAAGGGAACCAAGGCGAATTTGGTGTGTTCCTGCCACAGCTATGTAAAAAGGGCTCTCTAGATTGTGGTTTAAATAACTGTACGGGCCTCCCACATAGAAATTCCCCACCAAACTTCGAGTACACACATGATACCCGGGATCTGCCTTCTGGAGCAGCTCTGGGTAGTTGGTGAGGATGTTGTTTTGAACAGGCATGGTGAAAGTTTATAATAATTTTTAACTTTTTGGAACGACACACACGAATCACTTGCAAACTACTGCGCACAAACAGCGAAAGCACAGACGCTACAACAGGGAGCAGGGGTGAAGTGGAGGGGGATGGGGAGCTTACAACCCGGCGCGAGCGCTAAGGGTTGATGCGCAACACTGTTGCCAGATTGGCCAAAAAGCCCCCATTCAACGACGTCATACTTGTTATAGTGGTTATTTTTAGAATCCCAAGTAACTTAAGTGACAAATTTGCACTCAACATGACTTGGATAAAACCAGGATAACAAAAACGCCGATACTTTATGATATCAATACAAATTAAACGTCCAAAATACAATAATTACGGGGAAGAGGTGGGAC
>NW_026267368.1:35966-51063 GCF_000697945.3 Frankliniella occidentalis | reverse complement strand
TGCTGGGTGCTTCGGGAGATGCCAGTTACACATCCAAATGGTAATTTTAGGAAGCACTGGATTGGTGTTTACATGCCATAGGATTCCTGACCCGCGGCAGACTATCGAATGCAAGAGCGAGTCGTGGGTCTTAGATGAAAGTCCGTGTCGCCCACCTGGTCACCGTTGAAAGCGAAGACAATCTATAGATGTAAGCAAACCTCGTTCCTTTGAGGAGACATCATCTATCGGCGCGTCCCCTCCCAGAGGTAGCCGATGGGTGAGGGGTAGCGTGCGCGCTCCCGAGCTCGGAGGTTACGGGTTCTACTCCCATTAGGTCTATCAGATATTTCGGTATATCGACAAGCACCAGCCGCTCTTAACAGTTGAGAGGGGAACGCCAACAGGTTGGGAACCTGCATATCGTCATTTTTTTCTTCTTACTAACTGATCTACTTTTGCCCGTGCAAATTTACCATGTGGATAGGGACATGCGGTCTTACCTATCCACAATTAAAATTACCACATGGATACGCAAACGTCTAGAATTTATACAAATGGAAGATTACCATGTGGATACGCAAAACCTTTTCTCCTATCCATGTGCATGGAAATTTCCCATGCTATGGATAGCGAAATTAGTCAGTAATTGGACCGGGAAATTTACTCATTGCGGCCAGGGAAAGGGGCGTTTACTCATCCACGTGCGCAATTTTGCCCTGAAAATTTCTTACAGTGTTGGATAAAACCAGGATAACAAAAACGCCGATACTTTATGATATCAATACAAATTAAACGTCCAAAATACAATAATTACGGGGAAGAGGTGGGACGTGCGTTTGCCTTTGGCTATATTTCTCTGTTTTGCTAGGTGTGTATCATTAATTTTCGGAAGGTTTTAAATGTATCTACCAGCAACAATTGTACAATGTTCAAGGAAAATGACCTGAAAATAAAGTCAAAGTGGCACAAAAAGGGGAATGTTTGAGGTGAAAAGGGAATGCCCCATTTAAATTTGGCGGTCTCGTAGAACGGTAAGGTAGGAAACATAAAAACAAAAAACAAAGATGATTCGTCCCATTTTTCAAAATAGCCGGGATAACAATTACTTCCCGAACAATTGGCTTGTGACAGGGTACGCCATTTCAATAAATTTGATTTGCATCACTAATCTGTCGACTACAACTGCTTCTACATGGCAGTAAAATTTTTAGGTACACCACCTGAAGCTGCTGCCCCTGATTTCTTAGCCTTGTGGCTACCATCCAAATTAAAGTATTTGGTCGTGCATTGAGTAGCAGTCATTCCTCCACCAACCTGTACGGCTACAGTACTCCAGAATTTGGCGGAACTAACCTTGTTCTTGGCCATTTCTGGAACAGCAATGTCCAGAAGCTTTGTGGTGAGAGGATCAGGCCAATGCGCTGGTTGCTGCTTACAATCTTGAGAGCTTTGAACAGGTAAAGGTTGAACTATAGGGTTGGATTGAGATGAATGAAGACCAACTTGGCACGGTATTATTATTGAAGGGGCAGGATGATGGTTAACTTCCCAGATGGCATGACTCTCTGCAGCTCATCAGCAGAGACAACCTTGCCCGCATCATTTGTCAACTGGAAAGATAGAAATCTGCAGATAAAGAGATATACAATGCAAATGAACAAAGCTTGCCATGGCATGCTTGTTGTTCGATTGCAACAAAGATTTCGGTTTAGAGTTGTATATTGATATTCTCGATTTTATAAACAGAGAACGAATCATGCTGTTTTATCGTTACCGAGATAATATTGCACTATACGGCCGCTTTCAATATATGATTCAATCATACATTCATTCCATCCTAACCAACAACATCACAACTGTTCAATGGGGCCATCCACACCAACTATCGCGCCTGGAAGTAGGCAGCCTCTCCTGCAAAGGTGGCTGTCTGCCGCTGGGGGCGAGAGATGGCGCTGCCGTCTGCCTGTCTGGGCTCGCGGAGCAGAAGGAGTGACGTCAGATGTGACGTCGATGGAGCGCTTCATGGCGCTCGGAACAACTACTTGACCGGACCTCCGTGCACTCCGAAGCGTTTGGAGCGTGTACTCGACCGTACCCCATGTCTCCCTAGCCGCATTGTATTCCGGCTGCTCGATCACTGCATGGCCCGCATGACCCAGCCCCACTACCCAACTCGCTACGCATCTTATTTATCCAAAAACATCACAAGGCACCTGAGACCCTTCTTCATGATCTTGGATGCCCGAACCCAAAGGGAAGCTATTGACTCTTTCAGAATCTTCCGCGTGAGATGCCTCTGACAAATATTGGTTTAAAAATCTGCACTATGGTTTTTCTGATTCAGAACCAGAAGGACTATACAGTGCCACAGGGGTTTGAGTATACTACCTATAATAAAAATATTTCATTAGTACTCACCGCTGCACCGCATCAAGAAGCTGACAGACTCGTTGTCCGTCTCGATTGTGATGTCGGACCCGAGGACGAGCCCGCTCCATTTTCGCAGAGCGTGAATAACGGCCAGGCACTCACGCTCGCAGATCCCGTACCGCGTCTCGGGCCCCTTCAGCGTCCGGCTGGTGAAGACCTCGTCGCCGGTCCGTGGGTCAGCTTGAGAGAGCGCCGCAGCAATGGCCAGGTCAGAGGCGTCCCATCGGATCTTGAAGGGCTGATGCGGGATGGGGTGCGCGAGCATAACGGTGTCCAGGAAGGCGCCCTTGAGCCTCGCGAACGCGACTCGATGCTCGTCGCCCCAGGTCCACTTGGCGCCGGCGCGGAGCAGCGGCGTCAGGGGCCGCGGTATACTCTGAGTACAGCGGGGCGAATCTTCTGTAAAAGTTGCACACGCCGAAAAACGAAGGTAGTTGCTTCTTGTTTCTCGGCTTGGGGAAGTCCCGGACGGCCCTCGTCTTCTCCGGGTCAGGGCGTTGACCTTCGGGAGTCAGGATGACCCCCAAGAACGACACGGCCGTCCTGCAGAAGAGTGACTTGTCGATGTTGATTGACACGTCGTGCATCTGGTGCCTCCGCAGGAGCAGGTCGAGGCGCTGCAGGTGCAGGCCCCAGGAAGGCGCGGACATCAGCTCGTCGTCCACGTAGATGGAGGTGAAGCAGAGGCACTCTGGCCCCAGCACCATGTCCATGGCGCGGACGAAGTGTGCGCCCGACACTGAAGTCCAGTAGATCAGCCTCTGGAACACGTAGCTGCGGCCTTTGTACAAGAAGGCGACGAACTGCTGGTCTTCGGGGCGGTGGCACACATGCAGGTAGCCCATGGAGGCGTCCATGGTGGTGAGCCAGCGGTTGTCGTGGTGCCGCTGCATGAGCTCCTCCGCAGGCTGGGGGCGCTCGGGGTCTGGCGCCAGGTTCCTGGACAGGCGCCTCCCACCCAGACAGCAGCGCACCGATCCGTCCTTCTTCAGTGTGGTCACCAGCGGACTAATGTACTGCGACGGCGCCCGTCGGACGATCCCCCACTCCTCCTATTGGCGAATCAGCTGATCCAGGGCAGCCTCGTAGGCCATGGGGATGGGGTACTGCCTTTCCAGGAATGGGGTGGTGTCCGACAGGGCCAGCACCGGGGTATAACAGCTGATGCAGCCCAGAAGGCGGAGCTATACGCTACTAAAATACCGAGGTATTTTCAGAGCCCGTCGGAGGATCTTCTGTAAAGGTATGATTGGCTTTAATTGTCCAGGCTTATAACATTTTTCATTGTTTCAGGTAATTACGGTGACTGATGAAAATACAAAACAAATTTCATTCAGTCTTTAGGCAAAACATACAGAAGATTTAGGATAATTTGTTCTTTTCATGATTTCTTTTCATATGTAATCTCAGATTACTGGGTGTTCCAGCAAGTGTTTTTTTTACAAATCTTACAGGTTTGTGTATGATGCATTTTAGGCACAGGTTTCTTATAATTGACTTCCAGTGTCGCATTAAGTACCACTGCCTTTCTCTGATGCCTCCCTTTAATGTGTTTCGTAAGACGGTCCAACAGTTTCGAGTGATTACCTTTGTAAGTTTTACCACATTGGCTGCATTTCGCTTGCCCCTAATGCAAAGCACGCACGAAGCTCAGCCGCTGGCGAAAGCACGCACCGCGGAGCGCTGCTGGTGAAACCACGCACAGCGCAGCGCCGCTGGCGAAACCACGCACAGCGCAGAGCCACTGGCGAAACCACGCAAGTGCATTTTTCAAAAAAAATGAGATATCTATATATTCTGAAAGAGCACGATTTCCTCTTTCCAACGGTATATGTCTCCAAAAATGACCAAAAAATGCACTTGCGTGGTTTCGCCAGTGGCTCTGCGCTGTGCGTGGTTTCGCCAGTGGCGCTGCGCTGTGCGTGGTTTCGCCAGCGGCGCTTCGCCGTGCGTGCTTTCGCCGGCGGCTGAGCTTCGTGCGTGCTTTGCATTAGGGGCAAGCGATTTAGGAATATCTTGTTTAGGAGAGCTAGATTCTACATGATCTTCATCATGTCTTTGTCACTTTCTGAACGAGAGCCTTGGACTGGCTCACGTGAATTTGATGTGGCGTCATCGATTGTGTCCATCGGATCATACTGGTCATGAACATCATCCTCATCATCAGATATTGTGATAGGGAGACCCCAGAACAGGAGGCAGGAGGGGACGGGAGCGGTGCCCCGCTCGTCTCGTCCCTTCTCCCCTCGCCCGGCATCGGTCGACGCCAGCGCCACTGGCAGCTCTTCTGGAACTACGAATGTGCCGTCATTCCGTGGCCCCCTCAGACAGTTTAGAGCCGGCACCGTATTAACTACATCGTGCGCACGCCCACGCGGCGCGTCGGATCGAGCGTGGGCGTGAGCGCAGATCTGCCTGAGCGTGGATCGGTCGTTCTTAACTGAATATAACAACGGCGGGAGCGTAAAAGAAAAAAAACTAAAACTCACCTCATATATGGCAAGTGCGAGTGGGGTGCACTTGCTCAATGTGGGAGATTTTTTCCCCAGAGATCTCCAAAGTTGCATCATTGCGGGGTTTGAGGAGGTCCCTCACCTCTGTCAAGACCATCAAGTCAGTGTTGATTATCATGTTTGGTGGCGTTGACTTAGTTGACTTCTTTTTCGCACATTCCATCAGGGTCTCCGAAACTTATGGCGACAGCTAAACCGATCGAGCATCTCATAGGTGGGGTTCCACCGGGTCCTCACCTCCTGGATGAGTTTCTTTCACCTGTATTCCGGGACCCCGTCCTGGAGCTCCGATTACGGCCTGAATATTTATGCCCCATTCAGAGAGCACGTCTTGAAGGACCTTAATAAGGTTGACGCTTGAGCATCTTTCCTTCAGAGGCTTTTCACACAGCTCTACAGAAATAATTTTCTTGTCTGAAAACGTAAATATTGGGTTAGGCGACAAAAGTACACATTTCAGAGCGAATATTTCAAGTAGAATATCTTTTTTTCTGGGAAATGCGCTGTTACTCCCAGGAATGGTTTCATTGCCTGGGATGTCCATATATCGGCTGCCATTGTGAGGGATTCCATGACAGACAACTTTGCTGCAAACTTCTCCCGGAGCCTCTCATACGACATTTCAACTTCTTTCGTGACCGTACTCGAGCACGGCAGCTTAAAGTTCGGCTGCAGTGTGTAGCAGAAAGTTCGGAATCCCTCTCTCTGGGTGGTGGAGAGGGCCATATTGTCCTTTGCAATCATGAACACTAGAGCCTCCTTAGCTGCCGCAAATCTGGTACCTCCGTCTAAAAAAGCGGTAGAGTAAAATAAGTAAATAATAGATTTTCACCGAGGGAAGCCAGTAAAACAATAACTTAAACTTGTATCGGACTCGGATTGCTGACTGACTGTCCTGGAACATATTTGGAAGTGTCCGAGACGATCGGACTCGTGGTGGCGCAGCATGAGCTCCTCCGCAGGCTGGGGGCGCTCGGGGTCTGGCGCCAGGTTCCTGGACAGGCGCCTCCCACCCAGACAGCAGCGCACCGATCCGTCCTTCTTCAGTGTGGTCACCAGCGGACTAATGTACTGCGACGGCGCCCGTCGGACGATCCCCCACTCCTCCTATTGGCGAATCAGCTGATCCAGGGCAGCCTCGTAGGCCATGGGGATGGGGTACTGCCTTTCCAGGAATGGGGTGGTGTCCGACAGGGCCAGCACCGGGGTATAACAGCTGATGCAGCCCAGAAGGCGGAGCTATACGCTACTAAAATACCGAGGTATTTTCAGAGCCCGTCGGAGGATCTTCTGTAAAGGTATGATTGGCTTTAATTGTCCAGGCTTATAACATTTTTCATTGTTTCAGGTAATTACGGTGACTGATGAAAATACAAAACAAATTTCATTCAGTCTTTAGGCAAAACATACAGAAGATTTAGGATAATTTGTTCTTTTCATGATTTCTTTTCATATGTAATCTCAGATTACTGGGTGTTCCAGCAAGTGTTTTTTTTACAAATCTTACAGGTTTGTGTATGATGCATTTTAGGCACAGGTTTCTTATAATTGACTTCCAGTGTCGCATTAAGTACCACTGCCTTTCTCTGATGCCTCCCTTTAATGTGTTTCGTAAGACGGTCCAACAGTTTCGAGTGATTACCTTTGTAAGTTTTACCACATTGGCTGCATTTCGCTTGCCCCTAATGCAAAGCACGCACGAAGCTCAGCCGCTGGCGAAAGCACGCACCGCGGAGCGCTGCTGGTGAAACCACGCACAGCGCAGCGCCGCTGGCGAAACCACGCACAGCGCAGAGCCACTGGCGAAACCACGCAAGTGCATTTTTCAAAAAAAATGAGATATCTATATATTCTGAAAGAGCACGATTTCCTCTTTCCAACGGTATATGTCTCCAAAAATGACCAAAAAATGCACTTGCGTGGTTTCGCCAGTGGCTCTGCGCTGTGCGTGGTTTCGCCAGTGGCGCTGCGCTGTGCGTGGTTTCGCCAGCGGCGCTTCGCCGTGCGTGCTTTCGCCGGCGGCTGAGCTTCGTGCGTGCTTTGCATTAGGGGCAAGCGATTTAGGAATATCTTGTTTAGGAGAGCTAGATTCTACATGATCTTCATCATGTCTTTGTCACTTTCTGAACGAGAGCCTTGGACTGGCTCACGTGAATTTGATGTGGCGTCATCGATTGTGTCCATCGGATCATACTGGTCATGAACATCATCCTCATCATCAGATATTGTGATAGGGAGACCCCAGAACAGGAGGCAGGAGGGGACGGGAGCGGTGCCCCGCTCGTCTCGTCCCTTCTCCCCTCGCCCGGCATCGGTCGACGCCAGCGCCACTGGCAGCTCTTCTGGAACTACGAATGTGCCGTCATTCCGTGGCCCCCTCAGACAGTTTAGAGCCGGCACCGTATTAACTACATCGTGCGCACGCCCACGCGGCGCGTCGGATCGAGCGTGGGCGTGAGCGCAGATCTGCCTGAGCGTGGATCGGTCGTTCTTAACTGAATATAACAACGGCGGGAGCGTAAAAGAAAAAAAACTAAAACTCACCTCATATATGGCAAGTGCGAGTGGGGTGCACTTGCTCAATGTGGGAGATTTTTTCCCCAGAGATCTCCAAAGTTGCATCATTGCGGGGTTTGAGGAGGTCCCTCACCTCTGTCAAGACCATCAAGTCAGTGTTGATTATCATGTTTGGTGGCGTTGACTTAGTTGACTTCTTTTTCGCACATTCCATCAGGGTCTCCGAAACTTATGGCGACAGCTCGAGAAACCGATCGAGCATCTCATAGGTGGGGTTCCACCGGGTCCTCACCTCCTGGATGAGTTTCTTTCACCTGTATTCCGGGACCCCGTCCTGGAGCTCCGATTACGGCCTGAATATTTATGCCCCATTCAGAGAGCACGTCTTGAAGGACCTTAATAAGGTTGACGCTTGAGCATCTTTCCTTCAGAGGCTTTTCACACAGCTCTACAGAAATAATTTTCTTGTCTGAAAACGTAAATATTGGGTTAGGCGACAAAAGTACACATTTCAGAGCGAATATTTCAAGTAGAATATCTTTTTTTCTGGGAAATGCGCTGTTACTCCCAGGAATGGTTTCATTGCCTGGGATGTCCATATATCGGCTGCCATTGTGAGGGATTCCATGACAGACAACTTTGCTGCAAACTTCTCCCGGAGCCTCTCATACGACATTTCAACTTCTTTCGTGACCGTACTCGAGCACGGCAGCTTAAAGTTCGGCTGCAGTGTGTAGCAGAAAGTTCGGAATCCCTCTCTCTGGGTGGTGGAGAGGGCCATATTGTCCTTTGCAATCATGAACACTAGAGCCTCCTTAGCTGCCGCAAATCTGGTACCTCCGTCTAAAAAAGCGGTAGAGTAAAATAAGTAAATAATAGATTTTCACCGAGGGAAGCCAGTAAAACAATAACTTAAACTTGTATCGGACTCGGATTGCTGACTGACTGTCCTGGAACATATTTGGAAGTGTCCGAGACGATCGGACTGCTTTTGGAACAGTCCTGGATGAGTTTTGGAATGATTTCGTTTTAAAAGGGTTTTAAAAAGCAGAAGGGCGGGCTAAAAACGTAAATTGTTCACGCTGACGCTAGCACGATCGCAATTGACAGCGAATTGCCCATTAAGTCCCCTCCTGATAGGTGTGGCAGAACGAGATGACGAAAGCGGTCCCCTGAGGGGGTAACTGAGGACAGGACGACAAAAGCGTCCCCTACTTTGAGAGGGATAACTAGGCAATTACTTTAGGGGCACGTTAGAACGGGCCCGCTTTAAAGATTTTTCAAAGCTGACGGGTACACTAAGAAGAAATCTTTAGTATTTTACACTTACTTCACTTGGACGTTTCGGCATTCCATCATCTTGAAAAAATTGGTCGTGGGAAAATTCAGGAGACTTATCATGTGTTCAGCATAATTCTTACAGGTTCCAGGCTGCGCCTCACCCAAGGTCAACATAAGTATTATGTATTCCTTAATTTTTCAAATTCTGTGAGAAGCTGCCAGTCACTCACACCCTCACAAACGTAATTGACATAGCCTAAAATTGTTTTGACAGGTGTCCGCATCTGATCTTTCTTTTCAGATCGGGATTCTGAACTGCCAGTTGGTTTAGCGACTTCATGATGAACGTGTCATCCTCGTACTCCGGATAACCCATTGCCTTCAATCTTTCCTTCACACTCTTACCTGTCTGTTTCGGCTCTTTCCATTCTTAGTCACTCTCATCATCCTCATTAACCTGCAAATTTTTTAAGTAAATTATAGTTCTGTGGTGTTCTGCATAATCATGTGCTTGTAAATTTGGGGGAGCCTGGGTCAAAATCTCCGACGACTTTTCGCGTTGGTTTCGTGTCCAGGTGAGGTCAAAAAATACATAAGAGAACGCGCGTAGTAGACTAGATGGAGTCTGATCAATTCAGTCCAAGAACGCATTTAAAACACCAAGAAACCTCGAAGAAAACGCAAAAGGGGGCTAAGTGCTCAGTCGCTTATTAACGTTCTGTTGACCCCCCAGCTCGGCCTTCTTTCACGGTAAAAACAATGTCTCATTTTTAAGGGGAAAGGGAAAACTTGGAGGAACTCCCCTGGTTTGACGAAAACTCTTCAGATTTCGAGGAAGTCTCCTCAAAAAATGAGGGATTTTACCGAGTTCTTTGAGAAGATTCTGAGGCGAGATCGGAGGACTCTTCCTCAAACATCGGAGTCCCTCAAAGTTTTCCCTTTTCCCTCAAAATATGAGACATTGTTTTTACCGTGTTGGTGCAAGATGCTGCAACTACTTGACTAAGTGCGTGTTTTATTTGTCTCTTTTTCGTGTCGGCGACACTAATAGTCTTTTAAACTGAAGTACGCCTAAATAAAGTTACTTAACTTAAACGGGGTGACATCCCGGGGGTGTGGAACGAGGCCACAAGTTCGGCGCCGACGTCTCACGGTTCGTCGCAGAGTAGGCTTGGTGGTGGTGTAGTCGCCGTGTCGTTATGGCGCCGGTGTTGGCGAAGAGGCCGCCGACGACGACAACGACGACGGATGGGAAGACGGCCCCGAGCCCAGGGACGTGGACGACGCTGAGGACGGGGCCGGCGAAGGCGGCCGGGAGGGTGCGGCGGCGGCGGCCACCACACTAGATAAAGGAGGGAGGAGATCCACAGTCAGCCTATTAAGTCTCGAAACTCGTATACCTGCGACTTGGTGTACGTCGGGTCGCGCTCGGCTCTCCTCGGCTCTACTCGGCTTCGGCAGTCCGGGGTTGTCGAGTAAATGCGCTGGCCAGCTCGTCGTTGCTAGCATCAATGGGAGGGGGGAGGAGCGTGGCGTAGCGTGGCGCGTGGCCCCAGCCTGCTGCGCTCGCTCTCTCTCGATCTCCCTATCTGTTTCTCTCTCCCTCTCCCTCCCTCTCCCATCCCTCTCGCCCTCTCTCCTCCCCCCCTCCCTTTGTCCCTCCCTCTCCCCCTCTCGCCCTCTCTCCCTCTTGCCCTCTCTCCTCCCCCCCCCTCTCCCTCTCTCGCTCCCTCTACCCCTCACGCCCTCTCTCCCCCTCTATCTCCATCACCCTTTCTTTTCCCTGTCACCTGACGAAGAAGGGCGCTCATTGCAAAAGTGGCCCCAGGCCCAGGCCGCTGAGTAGAAGGGGCGTAACGCCGCGAAAGGAACCACACAATTGGAGATATGCAAGAGGGCTTTCTTTAATAAGCAATTTGGTTAATATATTGACACATCAATCACCATTGTATATTACAAAACAAATCATTTTACAGAGTAATTAACAGTACATGTTGCACACAACGTATCTAGAAATACACACACAGAAATACATAGAGCATGAAAGTTATTAATGCATTACAAACTTAATACAGCAAAAGGCGTGCATTTCGGCCTATTGATTATTGAACAAGATCAATTTATTTAACTTGTGCCTAATTTTTTTTTCACATTAAGTTCATTGAATACTTTGCAGGCATGGATTGTTCTAATTTTATTGTAAGTCTCTGCAATGTCGTAAATCAATTTCACTTTGTGGCTGTGGCAGAATGGTTCACCATGATTAATCTGAAATGACGAAAATGCACCAGCACCCACGGCCTCATACGTGACAATTTCCAAGTTTTCCAGCCTGTCCTTCACGATGTTATGTATGCCAAGCGGAGTACCCTTTCCACTTTTCCTTATATGCTCCTCTGTCAGTGTGCACACAAGAGTCACATCTTTAGTGGGCACGGTTAACCCGTCATTAATTGAACGGGAAGCAATGAAATTGAGCAAATCACCAGAATCAGAGGCCCCCAGCGTAGTGGTCAGGGCGCCTTTTGCATGGCGTGCAACATAATTTTGGCCGCAACGCCCTTGCCACGTAACCTGCTATGTACGTAACAATAGCCAGTCCAAATTTGGACAGGCTGGAAAGGCGAGGATCCGCATAGTATGAAAACAACTCTCCCACAGCCACAAAATCTGGAATGTTAAAATCACTTTGAGCTCTCCTCTTTGCGGACTTTTTATTTCGCAAAGCTCTACTAGTTGTGGCACAATTCAGGATGGCAATGCTTTCCGATGGTGAAATATTTGATTTTTTTGCCACACCGATTTGGGCGTCCAAAAGGAGGTGCTTGTAGGACCCCTTTACATGGTGAGCTGAAGGATTGTTGTCACATCCGTGCCGTTGCCGAACTTTGCCAAAAAATGATTCTAAGTGATCCTGGCTTAATTTATACGTACATAGATATTCCAGCTCACTATGACGGACAAGGTCGTCGAACAAACCCTTCACACTTTCAATGGCAATTAGGAATCCCTGAAAAGGTACACTCCTTTTCGTGTCAAAAACTGAGACAAACTTATCACCGTCTGGGTTTCTTATTTTCAAATTGTAAATGTTTTCTTTGGCCCCTTCCAGAACTGGGGACCAAAGATACTCATTCTGCAGTGACATTGCCTGTTTTGCACCAATTTCAAATTTCGAAAATGAGTTTAGCACATCAAATAAGTTGTTAAATACAAACAAAAAATCCGCTGTAGCAGAGGCACCAAAAAAACCTCGGCAATTCCAGTAGCTCGCAAAAATTCAGGGAAAGCCCAACACTGCGGCTCAGAGTTTGAGCGGCAAATGTCACCTTCATTTTATTTTCCCGCGTCACAAAGATATAACTGTTTGCAGGGCCTTTGCACCTTTGTCACAGTTTGCAATTTTACAAGAAGGCTTATTCCTTCGTACAACATACATTAAACCTGCAGCTCTTTTATGTACATCCTGAGTCTTTTACTGACCAACCTGTGGCTGTGACTTGCACATCTGAATCTGGAATCAAGGAACATCTGTCATGCCGGTTTTTTAACTTAGGCTCCATCACTACCTTATCTGTGATACCTAAGCAGAAAAGAATGAAATCAAAATTAGTTTAGGGGGCATTTGACATGTTAAATAAGTATCTATCACTGAATATTATACATACAAGAAATGGTGTCCTCATCAGTGCCAATTTGTGAACCGTCTTCACTAACACGCAGTGAATCTTCAAGCCTGTGGTCTCTAAAAATTGAGTGAAGTCTTCATTATTCACTTCCCCAAATATGGATTAGTGTGTTTGCTCAGAACCATATTCTATTATATCAGCATTCGACGCGTCCTACGAACAAAGTTCGATCTCCCGGCGCGCCGTTCAACGCTGTCTGATCTCCGGGCGCGCCGTTTAACAAAGTTCGATCTCCTGGCAGCTTTTATCTGCACCGTAGGCTTCAAGGCGTGATATCTTCGTTGATAGTTCACTTAAAAGGAAACTAATAAATTCTATGAGATCCTCAAAGATTACGCAACACATTGGACCAATAATAAAATGATATGATCTTGACGAACAGACGTACGAGGCGTTTAAACTTCCACCTCGCTGCAAACTCCGAAAAGGAGATCGGACAGCGATGAACGGCGCGCCAGGAGATCGAACTTTGTTGAACGGTGCGCCCGGAGATCGGACATTGTTGAACGGCGCGTCGGAAGATCGAACTTCGTTCGTAGGACGCATCGCATTATTTATACTTGTAGACCAAGATCAGAGTTTGAAGATTCAGAGAGTTGGCGAGTTTTTTGCTCGTATTCAAGTCCATTTTCATCAGCATCACTATTTATGGACCCAGATATGTGAGGGAGTGAGTAAGTTTCCTCCTGTTCAAGTCCATTTTCATCAGCATCACTATTTATAGACCCAGATTTGTGAGAGAGTGAGTGACTTTCCTTCTGTTCAAGTCTATTTTCAACAGCATTTTGAGAATTATTATGAATAAAAGTCTGGTCATAATGAGGGCTAGTGTCCAAACTTTGAACAGAGTGATTTGGAGGTACACCATCCGTTGTAAGAAGCGCGTCAACGCCAATGTCGAAATCGGGTACACCATCTGTAGAAAGGGAATGTTATCAATAACTGCTATAGCAAATAATATATTATTTTAAATCATGTAACATGGCTTGCATATCCTTGCAAAAACATACATACCTTTGACTGATGTGACTGCTCCGCTGGGATTAAACTGCTCCTCAAAGAGAACATCATCTAATCATGAAAGAGAGTGAGAAGTCATAAAAACATGGACTATAAAAATTTCAGAAAGATGTCTAATTCATTTTAGTTTACAGAGCCTATGACACATTGATTAGGCTGGAGCTTTAGGTATCGCAATAGTTATAGTTTTATCCGCAGGTATGCCTGCACGCGTGTAATGTGGCCTAACTGACATCCCCACAGACGAAAACACCCTCCTTTTCAAAAATCCTATCGGAGCGCTGGCGCTACCCTGGCGTTCAGAACGGTTTTGGTCTGGCCATAGTAAAGCCCCGATATCCGCAAAGAAATAACTCCGAACAACACAAAGCTGATGAGTCGAACGTGACATAGGCTGTCACGATACTTACGCCCCTGCAGAGGACGCGGTTGGTCTGACACTGGATTCGCCTCGGCTGGTGAGAAGTAGGGTTCATAGGGTCTGCGCCTGACCCTTGCCCGTCGTTCCTAGGCACGCCAGTCGCGTGCAGCTGGGGATCAGCATGGTGGTGGCCTCACTCCGTTTCGAGTTCCCAACTTCCAATGTGATCCGGGCCGGGAAAGCGCTGTCTGGTAGTGCCCAAATTTTGCACAGGGTCGCTACAAGGCCAAAACGACTTTTAGAGAGTGCAACCTCTGAAATCGCAGACGTCGACCTTCTTTTTGATACGAGCTAGTGTACGGGTGGTGATCTCCGCCCCCTACCCCCACCCCTAGACAAAGAAAGTGTTGTGCCCATCTAGGGTGGCGGTCAGCCAGTCCGCTTTGTCAGTCACCCACTGCGCAAACCCGTCCGCTGGCGCCTCCCCCCCCCCCCGCCGACGATCTTTGCGCCACCTTCCTGGAGGACAACGTCCACAAATGACGAGAAATTCAGCATATTTTCTGTTCCAGCTATCTCCGTAATGGAGACATCGTTTCCGTAACGATTCATTAGTTTTATTTACCTTACAAAAAGTGGAGCCGAAGTACAGCATGGGGCTGGTTACTCCCGTGAAGTGATCTCTGATCATTCTGGTCAGAGTGGTCACACCCATGAACAACATAGAATACGTTGCCGTCATTCTGAAATTATCAGACACTTCGACTGGTACTCCACTCGCATACATCACCCCCGGACATGGAGTAACTTGATCATCGTCTACCCGTCCGACACAGAGGCACCCTTCTCGCTCATTCCCCTTGTCCCTTTCCAGAATTTTCATCATCTCAGCTCGTTTGAGCTGAGATGGCATATTCTCAAAGCGAGCAGAAAAAGTTTCATGCTGCTTTCTTGCAACGGTACCCTGATGGCGGATAGCTGAAGTACTTTTCACTTTCTTTGGAAGCATGGCGTTCTTCACCGTCTTGGAAGTAAGTTTCTTCTTTTCAAAAATGTGTCTTATCAGAGTAGCCTCCCCTCATTGTCCAAGATCGTTGTGCTGAAAGAAGTAGTTAGCTGAGCGATAGCGAAGCCTATTACTCCACTGATGATCAAAAAGTTTCGCGTCTGTTTGTGTGTCTGTGTGTCTGTGTGTTTGTCTGTACGCACGATAACTCGAGAACGCATTGAGCTAGCGACCTGGGATTTTCAGGGTCGTTTTGTGTCATAAAAAGACAGATCAAGTTCGAAGAAAAGCATTCTAG
>NW_026267368.1:16846-30916 GCF_000697945.3 Frankliniella occidentalis | reverse complement strand
TATAAAATAACAGTAAGGGCAGTGTACTGCCACCAGAGCCGGCCCGTCTCGCTGGTCGAGGTAAGTCCGCCTCCAACTGAAGTCTTTTCGCCGGCCAGGAAGGCAGCATAGAAGGAGAGCGCACAGCTCGGTCTTCTCGTTGTTGCCCAGGCTGGAGCAGCGCGCCCACGGCCCGGGCAAAATCTTTGCCGGACATCATCCCACAAGTCGTCAAGCCCGCTGCTCGACTTGGCGTATCCGATCGCGCCCATGAAGCTCATGAGGGAGTGGAACCCGCCCAACCGCACGACCACCTTCTGCGTCAACTCTAAATGTGATGCCACAATCTGCACTACCTTGGGGAACAGCCCGTTGTCGAATGTCGTAAAGCACCACTTTTGCTTTCGTCGAGTGCGCTCACCATAAGCGTACATGAGAGCCGCGTACATACAGAGGCTCGGGGTCGGTTGGGTCCTGGTTAATGAGCGGGGTGGGCTCAATGTAGCTGAAGGTGAAGGAGTGTTATGACTGTCAATCAGTCTACGGGCGAATCTTCTAGTGAGTAGTCGGGAAGCACACAGATATGATTGCTCAGAAAATAAGATATTTATTCAAGAAAACAGGGCAAGGATTATATAAGGCCCTACCTAACCTAAGGCACCTCGACTAATACTATTGGTGATCCAGGGACGTGGACGACGCTGAGGACGGGGCCGGTGAAGGCAGCCGTGAGGGTGCCGCGGCGGCGTCCACCACCTGGTGCTCCCCGATGCTGGTCCTCGCAGGTCCGCGCGGGCCCGCAGGATTAGGGGGGCACTTGCTGGTCGTTATTGGGGCGGCGCCGGCGCGTGCGGGCGCGTAGGATAACACTGTTGTTTGTCGTGGCCGGCACAGCGACAGAAGTGACAGCGTCGCACAGGGTGGGAGAACGAGATGGGCGCGCGATACACAGCGCGGTGGCGCCAGTCGTCTTCCGATTCCCCGGGCAGGGGGAAGACAACCGGAGCGGCAGGTGGCCCAGGCGGGTGCTGTGGTTCGGGTGGGTTTTTCTCATTGAGCTCGACCTTACTCCCGAGCTCACCTAGAGCGGGGCCATAACAACACGACTGTAGGAAGTAGCTTTTAAGGGGCGACCCTTCGGATTGACCATGTCGGTGCCGTCGGTGCCCGATGTGAAAAACAGATGACATTGACCGTGATACTTGGATTCTGCTGCGCAAAAGTTGGAAACCAAGAAAGCGACTCGATTTTGCACATCACAAGTCCACGGATCGCGAGGTCCTCGCTCACTTTTTCTCTTCTCAATCGCACTCATTACTTTTTCCTGCATTGACATGGTTTGAACAAAGTGAACCCTTCTGCTTAAGGGGGGGGGGGTAAAGTGAGATTTGCCATTATTTCATACTTTTTCAGCCCCTTACACTGTCTGAACGGTTGATTTGACCCCTAAATGTAACTGACCAGTGGATTTCCCACACCTTTATGCCTCTCAGACAACTGGAGATTCAGTTCTAACAACATTTTTCTCCTTGAGATTTATGGTCCTCCAGTAGAGACAGTCTGTGAGGGGCTGTCAAAAAAGAAAACACATGGATGTCATTCCAACACATTTATGAGATCAGAATTATTAAATTAAATTAGGTGGGAGAGCCCAAAGCAAGCTGAATAAAAATAATGATTGACAAAATTGATAAGCTACAGAAAAAACGGGGATGTGACAGGCATGCAATGAATAAAATATTTATAAAAAATTCAGATGGCAAATGATTAGAAAACAAAAATTAAGATAACTAATGGTATGGAATATGGAAATCACAGTTGCTTAACAGAACTACATATTAAAAAGTGATAGGAATGCAATACTTTAAAGGTTTACTGTAAAAAAAAATGGAATATGGTAATGGAATGCAGTAATTGAGATGTTTAAAAAAAAAATACAGGAAACTAATGGAACAGACTACAAAATTGATAACATACTGAAAAAACGGGGATGAGACAGGCATGCAATGAATAAAATATTTGTGTTAGAAAAAAAAACAGTAAAGTAATTGAAACTAACATGCAGATATCAGGTACAAAAATTACGTCAATGTCAATCACAGAAAATGGCACATTGCAATAAATATGCAAATAAATATAGACTACTACTGCATCAGCAGACTACATTACTGAGGAACACTTCAGATATCACTACCACTGACAGACAGAGCTGCAATGTCAAACATTAAATACTACGTCACTGGTACTGTTACATGTTGTGATCACAACTTCATCGAATTCCATAATTTAGAGTGAAAGCGCTTACAGATATGTGTGAAGCTGTCGCATGCATACCTTCAGTAAATACTCGACTATTTTGCTAAATAGAAAATAGTCAGGTATTTACCTAAAGTATGCATGATGTGCCATTACCAGGCTGTAGGCGCTTCTACTTTAAACTATGAAATTATGTCAAGTAGTAAGCACAAAATGTAACAGTAATTACTTGTACAGTGACACCCGGGACCAGCATGGCGAACTAGAACCGCGAGCATCTCACACCTTCTCCTAGTCCGAATGGCCCACCAGCAATAGTGAGTCCAGACCTATCCAGGCAACAGTCGGAATAACAAAAGGTGGAGACGTGCGCGATGAAGTGCACATACCAGTCCTGGGTGCGACACAGGTACCAGGACCCACCTAAATCTTCTGAATCATCAGGGGCTGCACCATTCGGGATGTGCCTCGGGAAGTGGTGAGTGTTGGCCCAGCCAAGTGCTTCCTTGGTTTTGCTCATGACGTTGCGGGCCTTTCCTTCAAGTTCCCGGGCTGCACGCTAAAAAAATGCAAAAAAGAACCGTTGAGAAATTATACTTTTATTTTTTACCCAGACACTTGCAAACCACTTGCATGAAATAGGAAATAAAATTCAAGCTCCATAAATGTAAAAATTAATTGTACTGTTAGTAATCACATTACATAATTCAGTCTCTTCGTTACTATCATATTACCCTACCTGACTCTACTGTAATCGACTTTCTTTCTAGTGAGCAGTTGTCAGGTAGGTCAGTATGACCTACCTGGCCATAACCTGATGACTGCTTACTAGAAAGATATTAAACGTTACAAACTTAACACAAACAAATCAAAAAATTACAATTAAACAGTTACCTTAATTCTACAACCAGAACATCACAAAATATCACAATATTCAGTCTCTGAGTTACTATCACTGTACCCTACCTGACTCCACAGTAAACAATTGTGTCTTGCTCGTGAGAAGTTGTCAGGTAGGTCAGTGTGTGTTAACTCAGAGACTGAGTTACGTTACATAGCCTGATGACATTACAATTGCTTATTAAGAAAACTTTTAAGCAGCGCCCTCTTCTCCTCATGTTGGCGCTGCTTCTCTTCACGGAGTGTTTTTATTTCTAAGAGGATTCTCTCCCTTTGGTCTCTCTTCTCTGCTACTTTGATCTTCTTTTCTTTGGCATTTTCCTCTGAATACTTCTCCAAAACCGCCACCTTCCTCTTCCTTGGTGGAGTGTTATTCTCTTTTGAGCTGGATGCTACCGTTGACACTCCCTGCTCGCTTGCTAATGCCAGTGGCTCAGCCCACCCATCCTTGCCGAAAATTTCCTCCATATCCTAGACACACACAAGCACAGAAAACTGTTATAAAAGTTGCACTAAAACCTAGACCGAAGACTCTCATCAAAGTATTGCAGAGTAAGTTTGCTAACCCGCCAGTATTTTCTCCAGCACGAGGGATGCAATTGCTGCCTGTGTGAGGAAGTGAGCTAGCAGTGCTCTCTTGTAAGCGTGGCCGCCCGCCATGGCGTCCGCACTGTTTTTGGCATACACTTCCTTCCACAGGTCGGCCAGGCCGCTGCCGCCCATGAGCGCCCCGACCGCCCCCATGAAGGACATGAGCAGGTGGAAGCCGCCCAAGCGGACAACGACAAACGGCAGCTTGCCGCAGAGCCGTTCACTATATCCATGGCCTTAAGAAAGAGTGGCAGGTCAAGGGTCACAACGCAGGTCTTTTGTTTGTAGTCGTCCCCACACCTCTTCCTGGCGTACCGAAGGGCAGTATACAGCGTAGAGGGTTCGGACACCGGCATGAGAATGAACGGAAGGGGTAGAAACGCCGACACGTCATGCTTCGGCTCGTTCGCATGAGCAAATGTCATACACCCATTCCACCTATGGTACGACGCTTGTTGTGCATGTTTGGCCAGCCAGAGGAAGTCGAGCCACCTCGCGTTTTCTAGCTGGGTCACTTCTCCCTGTCGGACCAGAACGTCATCCATTATGTTTGAGCCCTGCATTCTTCGCTGCGCGGTAGGGCTCAATTTCCATGACCCTTCTGTCTCCTATTTCAGCCGTTGTGGCGGCTCTCTTATGGCGGGGCACTGGCGCCCGGGCCTGCAGTCTGCTAGCCGGGGTCACGACCATGGGAACCGCGGCGACATGCACGGTTTCCCCCAATTCTCCCCAGTTGCTGAAAATACTATGAAGTATACTGCCTCCACTCTGCTTAATCCACTGTTCCATCTTGTAACTCTCTGTCAAGGAAATTTGGAGGCACATACTGATGGTCTTGAGGGGCTTTCATCTCCTCACCAACCATGATGAAATGGTGGAGTACGCACAATGCAGCAAAAAGGTTCTGTGCATTTGTTGGACTCATCCTCAGAGGCTGGTGCAAAATTTGCCACCTTGAACACAAAATGCCAAATGCATTTTCAATGGTGCGTCTTGCTCGAGACAATCGGTAATTAAAAATACGGTGCTCATCAGTTTGAAGTGATCTCCTTGGATATGGACGCATCATATGTCGGCCTAGAGAAAACGCCTCGCCAACAAACACCTAAGGGAATAGGATGTCTGTTTGCGGGAAGGGGCTAGGATCCGGTAAGTCCAGTTCACCATTATTGCGGTCCAAGGAAAAATCTGAATTCCCCCACACTCCTCCATCGCTTAAGGAACCTGTGCAACATCATTTAATATTAGCTCACACAAACCATTTTCCATACGGCACAGAACAAAAAGTGTACTAACCGTATTGCCCAATGTCAATTGTTGTAAATTTGTACTGAGCATCGCACGTTGCCATAAGGACCATGCTAAAAAAAGACTTGTAGTTATGAAACTGGGCGCCACTTTCGGGAGGCGCCTGGATTCTCATGTGCTTCCCACCTACAGCTCCTAAACAGTTTGGAAACTGCCAAATCTCCATGAATTTGTTGGAGATTTCCTTCCATTCGGCCTTTCCTGGAGTCTTGAGTACAGATTCTTCCAGTGCCAGACGAAAGGCCATACACATGTTTCATGTATGACCTTGTGGACTGTTGACTTTCCAATCGGAAATTCAAAATGCTGCTTCCTTGCAGATGCACCATGTGCAAGGTACCTGTAACTGTAAAGCACACAGTGAATATTATTGTACATCAAACATAACACCCGAACCTGACCACGCATTCAAAGAGCTACTTACATCACAGTCACAGCTACCCTGAGTTTAGTAGGCAAGGGTTCCCGAAGGCTATTTTTCTTCAGAAAGGGATCAACCGTGTCCACGCAAGTAGTTGAAATTGCTGTGGCCACATGCGAAATAGGCTGAAAAACTCTTCATGATCCGTTTCTAGCAGCTCATCAATTAAGTTATTGTACATGCCCTTCGTGTTCCGAGACTCGTTTTCGGGGCGCACCCACCAACGCCGATGTGGCATACGCCTGAGACGTCTCCACGCAGTGTATTGAGTTATAATATTGGTGTGCAGCGCCATTAATAACACTAAAATTGACCCTAAGAGCCGTGGATGCATGTTGTGTTGTGATGTGTGTTGTTCGCGCGACAGCAGAAGACAAGACTCTGAAATGCAGCACCGCCTTGCTCAGAACCGAAACGACCTCAATTCTGATTGGCTGGAGCCTACTCTTACGCTCTCTCGTTGTAGACATGGTGGAGTAGCGCGGCCGCCTTACTCCTTTACTCCCCACAGCCTTACTCCACCCCATTGTAGACGGGCCTTAAACAACTTGTACTACTTAGAACTAAAACTGAAAACACTGAAAATAAACGGAATTCAACGAAACTACCAAAAACTATTGCCGCCGAAGATACACAAATAACAACAACAGTGTGAACACCGAAGCACTTCCCTTCCTCTTCCTCTCCCCGGTCGCTGGATGCGGGACTGTTCCCCCTGTGCGGCCAGCGGTAGCGACTTCTCATTGGTCGGCGCTAACATGTGACCTTCGTTTGATTGCATTTCTTTCGTTACATTGCAGAACCTATTGCGAACCCATCCGGATGGGAACCCGATCATTTCATTAGAGAAACTCTGCATTCTCTTATTATATCCTTGTACACCTCAAAAGACTCCAACTGCACTTTCATAATCTCCTGGTGGCGCTGTTCTCTGGCAGCCTTCTTTTCCTCTTCTTTGTTGTGAATAGCTTCTTGAAGCACCTAAAATTTCTTTTCAAGCTTCGTCTTCTTCTTGGGAGGTTCATCAAAAGAACCAATACTATTCGATGAAGCAGAACTGGAGTCACTGTTTGGCGACATAGGATAATACGTATTGATGGCAGTGGAAAGGGGTTTTACGGTGGGGCTATTCTTGCCCACCTCATCCATCTCGTCGAAAAATCTTAATCGCACTGGTGTTTCACCAGTGCCTTTAGCACCCATTTTGTCCTTCACTCTGTTGTAAATTTTCTGCAAATCCTTTCACTTACTTTCACATTGCTTCCATGTGAATGACCAGTACTTGTTGTTCAGCTTTTTAGAAGCAAGAATCAGGGGAAGCTTCTGCCCTTTCCTGATGTTTGACACAGTAGTGCTCTCAAACAAAGGCAGTAGTTCATTCTTTCTCAAATGTATTAGCTGCTTAACTGCATCATCGTCATGCCAATGCATCGTTAGGCGACACCCTAGTCACACCAGCTGCACCCTAGTCACACCAGCTGCAAAAAACGGAGTCATAATAGTAACAAATATAATGAACCCTTTCTAATATCAGATACCTGGAAAATGTGCGAGTAGGAAGTAAAGTACACTGTTAAAAAAAGTTGTAAAATTACGACAAATTTTGTAAGAAATTTGTCGTTTAAAAACAACATTGTTGTTTCAACAGAAAACGAAAGCAACGTTAATTAACAGTAAGCTTGTTTTAGTACGACAAATCCGTTTGTTGATGGAAAGATTCATTCTTAGGCAAAACTACATTGGTATCGTATTAGAACGAACTCATTGTTTTAAAACGAAAGAAAATGTTTCTCAACGAACAAATCGTTATTTTACAGAAAGAAATAAAAATGAGTTGTTTTCTCAGTTTTGATGAAAAGAAAATTGAAATTTAAGAATATTAGTCGATTTTTTCTTCTGTAAAATAACGATTTATTTGTTGAGAAACAGGACCGAGTCGTTTCTAAACGATATTGTTTGTATGTTCACAAGAATGTTGTAATTTGACGACACAGTTGTAAACCATACAGAAATAGTCAAGACCCTATCCCTGATCTTAAGAAAAAAATTTTTTTAACAACATTACCGCAAAATAACGATTTTTTTCTGACAAGAGTGTTGTAATATAACAACACTTGTCGCTATGAAAGTTTACGATACAGGTATCGTAAATTTACAATACTAATTTTAACAGTGTACATACCTGAATCAGAAGCTGTCTCACGAGGTTGACCTGTCAATAAAATTTGTAAAGCAGTCAGTATAGAAACCACCAAAAATCAAATTTACCTTAATTGGATGAATCAATACCTGCTGCTCTACCACTTCATTATTAGAAAATGACATGGTGGAATGCAATGCCATGTGACTGCCATCGACCTCATCAAGAAACATGTCAGGACTGGCCAGGCGTAGTTTTGACCCCTGTAAAACAGAACATGTTTATATTTTTGGGAAGAGCATACTTGGAATGTTAATGCCATGAAAATATTATGTGCCTGTACCAGCAAGACAGTACTGTGGTCAACATCTTCTTGTGTCTCACATGGAATAACTGCACTAGCATGTACTGAGTAGAGCATCTGATGCTACAAGTATGTAAGTATGTACAAGTAAATTACTCAAAGACTCCTGAAAAATTCTGAAAACAATATATGGTGGTTTAGAAATTCAGGCATGCATACCTCTGACGAGTTGAGATCAAGGGCATCTGAATTAACCCACACAGAGGGGTCAACATTTTCCTTCTGCAAAATATAAAGCAATCATTACAGTTCTGAACAACATGTGATAAACCATGATTTCTTCGATGTTAATTAATTACCTGTTTCAGAACTTGCTTCTTGGGCTTGACCGTCATGAAACTGCTCCTGCTTCGCTGTCTGGCAAGCAAGTTGGAGGAAGCCACCTCTGCATCACTTACATTTCGCAGAATGGCCTCAAGCTGTTGATTAAGGCCTTGAAGAGCTGGACAGGCAAGAACAAATTGCTGTAACTTATTTGATCGACTGGGTGACTGAGGTGTTTCACAATTATGTATAATTACCAGTAGACATTTTTATTATAATTTCTGCCTTGTCCAGTTCCTGCGTCAGCCTCTCATTTTCAGCGAGAAGCCTCTTACACAGCTCGGCTAGGTCACTTTGTGACATCAAGTCTATGCCACTAGCAGCAGCCCCTGGTGCAACGACGGTGTTGTGGTTGCTTTGCCTTCAGAATCATACTCAACCTGAAACATTCGCCTCCTTAATGGCAGTATTTTGAGAGGAACAGGCAAAGACAAAATACTTTTAGGTTGGTCGTGAACTCACCTCCACATGGTCTGCAGAATCCTGCTGCTTTGGGATCAAGATTGAAGAGACCAGTGCAGAAGAAGGTTTGCTACTTAGTTTGGATTTAGGCGCCTCACCATTTTTGCGCCTCTTCTTTGATGGGCATGATTTGCTTCCCTCATCGTGGTTCATCTTCTTGGTCGTGTCCACCATGTCGTCAGAGAACTTCTTCTTGAGCTGTCTTCGACCAGAGGCATCCAGCTCAGAGGTCTCACCCTTGGTTTGTCTGAGGACTGCGCACTTGGGCACCATCAATTTATATTCTAAAAATCATGGAGGCAATGAATTAGTCCAGAACCAAAGAGCTGTAACGAAAGAATGGAGAAGGAAACTCACCCCCTAAATTGCGCACAGTCACTGTTATGCGCTTCCAAGTTGAATGTTGGAATTGACTTTTAGTCTTTTTATTACTGGTAATTGATAACAGTGGAAGTCTTCTGGCCGGAAAATGACCAGTTCCTGTCCTTCAAGAATTTGTTTAACCTCGTCGGCTACCCAAGATTGGAAAACAACACCAAAATTGCCGGCCTCCGCGCCATGAAACGCCACGGACATGCACTTGTCGTTGTCGGGGTCAGCACTTGGCGCCGTCCGACGCAGCACGTTGAAGTCCGCGGTCGTCATGTTCATGTAGGTGGTGGGGATGATTGGCGCCAAGGTGAGCCAGGTGAGACGCGAGCAGGTGCTCTAAAACCACTATAAAGCGCAGGCTCTCTGATACGCGGGAACTGGTAGCGTCCTCACGACGCCAGGACGCGCATTAGGTGGCTACAGGGTGGGCAAGTTCGCCACACTCTCAGACCATTTATCCAGCTGCACCAATTCCGTGTCACTTGAAGATAAATATTGTTTCGGTCAAAATATTTGAAACAAATTAGACGTAAGACGGATTGTCACCTAGCTGACAGCGTGATAAGTATTGTAACATTTCCTCTAATGAAAGACGTTGGGTTGGCAGCATAGACGCACAGGTGTCTCCAACCTGGGAGAAATTTCTCAACTCATATTTTCTTCTCTAGTTCATTTATCACATCAAATTTCAATAATTCAAAATTTTTACAGAGTGAAAATCACGCGAATAGTTACGTTGCACTTGTATTTTATGTTTTTCCAGTAAACGCAGTAGTTTGCTTTTCAGTGCGGTTGTTGGCGAAGCTTCGTACCAGTAGGCCACCGATGTAAACAACAACTAACTCGTAATTCCGAAAGCTTCTTACTCGAAGATTGTTTTTGAGCACGGCAAAATGAACCGAAGGCCAAGTACTTACAAGAAGTACAATACTGATTTGAATGAATTTAAGCCTGCAAGGACTTTGAACGACCAGTTATTGCGACGTGCACGTGAAGTAGAAGCACGATCGCCTAATGTTGAGGTTAGTAGCGTCCACTCAACTTTCAATTTATCTTAATTATTTCCCTAGAAATCATTGTCTTGTTAGGTAATAACATTCTTTTTCTAACCTTCCATCAGGACGCTGTGAACGACGACGACAACAACAGTGACAGAAGAAGATCGAGCCTTAGTTCGCTCGGTGCCAGTGATGACAGTCAGTGAGACAGTCAGTGTGTTCGAAGTGAATCCTCAGCAGCAGATAACGGAGAAAGTGACCAAGAGCTACAGAGGGAAGCTGATACCGATGACGGAGGCAGTGAGAATGATGAAGCAGGAGGCAATAACTGTGATGATGATGTAATTTATCCTGGCTGCCCTATAACCAAGTCAGAAGGGACTCTGCTCATTATGACATTTGCTCTTCGGTTCGGCCTCAGTGATGTTGCTATTAAAGATTTGTTGCGAGTTTGATTTGATTGTAAATTTTCCTTTTCCAGAAGATTTTTCTGCTTCTGCACAGATGCACACACTTCTAACAACGCAATCTTTTTGATTTCGTACTGGGACCTTTCATCCTTCCGCTCCTCTGACCTTGCAAGATACTTACACCACATTGCTGTCACGTTTCCCCTATTCCTTGCCTGATTTGAACCAGTACCATGAGCCTGCTTTGGCTTCTTTCTGTATCTGGCTAAAGGAGTTGAAGTAGGGGCAGTAGGGGACTGTGGTAATGATATAATGCTGATGTCCAGAGGTACATGGCTTGATAGGGCAGACGTGACATTTGGAATTTCCTCCTCAGGAATATGCTGGGCTGGGCCTTCCTTGAGTCGATCTTTGAACTCCTTTCATAAAAGTACTGCAGCGCATTGGTTAGAGATACCGAGATAGAGATAGGACTTCCTGAGCTTTTCTTAATTGACATTTCTGTTCCCTATTTACTTTTCACATTGCCATATTTATACTTGCATTGGTTGCCGGTTTTGCCACTGAAATTCTGGCTCACAAGGTTCCAGAATTTCTGGCCTGATTTGGCTTGTCCCTTCGCTTTCTTCCCCACTACTATGTCGATGAGCCGCTTCGTATCATCAAAAGACCACAGGGCCAGGGTCAACATTGGAAGGGCCATTTTGCTGATTTTGATTTGATGGAGAAGATGGTTGAACTTGAGCGGAAGAGGCAGTATAGAAGAGGCAGCAGAAGTGTTTGATGAATGAAGAAACTGGGAAGTGGAAGTTGATGCAGAAGAAATTGATGAATGGAGAAACTGGGACGTTGTGAACGTTGATGCTAGTGTTGAGGTGGTTGTTGGTACGCGTTGAATTGGCTTCAATTTTCCTTGGCTCACCAGATCCTTCAACTCGGACATGGTGATGATCCGCTAGACAAATGCAGATAAGAAAATTGCATTAAAAGTTTGAACGACCGTACAATGAACTCGCGATTCCACTGGTTAGGTTACTTTTTCACTCATATTATTACTGTAGTCAAATAATAATTGAATATTTTTCTTAGAACGCTTACCGGGGAACCTTGAATATTCATGTTGCGCGTGGGCGAGAATGAATGTAAGTAAAACTACTTTAACACACAATAATTCGACTTCATTCACTATGACTCACGCTCTCGCTTTACTTTATAACACGCTTCTTCCCGCCAAATGTGTGTTGCTTCTTCTTCATTTCTTCAACGAACTGCACTTTAAGCCGCGGTAGGGTACAGTCGACTTCGGTTAGGGAACTACAGCGAATGGAAGGCACCTGAGAGCGACCATAGTCGACCACAGTTACCTACGTTCGCGAATGAAAAGCACTCTCTGTCGCCCGAGCTGGAGCGCGGAGTAGTCCCGCAGAAGAGGTCTGTTTCTTTTGCAAGACGTAGTACATGGGGCGAGTAGCCCAATCCACGAAGAATCGAGCTGGACTTTGTGGCAACATGGTGACAATGTATTTTTCTACGTATCTTATATGTCGATAAAAGGTTGATTCTTTGAGTTCCTCAGTCCACGTTATATCGAGATGGATGGTCAAAATAATATTTTGTTACCTACTGTAAATCCTTAGACGGGTATCAAGAAGGGAAACCCTAATGGTGGAGGTACAGCAAAACGCTCGAGTATCGCTTTGTATCTAAAGAAAAGATCTTTGCTTTCAGCTAGTACCTCAAAAACAGCTTTTTTTACTCGGCCGGTCTTGTGGTTGGCCACGAGCACGTGCAGCCCATCCTGCACGGCTTCTGCCTCCTTGAACTCTTGCATGGCTCAGTTCGCAAGCTCGCCGGGGCGAGCTGCCAGGAAAAGCAGTGAAGTTCCAAAATATTCCACGATAAAATTGAACCGGTCTCTGAGTGGACTGTCACCTAAAAACCTCAGATTTCTGAATTAAAACGGCACATAGATTCCTTCCATAATAATAGTTCAAAACGATGCATGAAGTATTTATTACTGTAATCAGTTTTTAGCAAACAAGTTATACATCAATGGTCTGGCTCATAATAAGACATAGAAATTACCAGGGCTATATTCAAGCTGCTGCCACAGCTTGTCTGAAGCTTTTTCTAAGTCTTGGAAGCTTTGTTCTCGACGCGCAAGAGTAGTTTGGTCCTTAAGGTAATTCTCCCAATCAGAGATGTCAGCCAATTTCTTTCCAAACTCCCACTTTTTGTTTGCTAATGCCAGATCTTGCTGTTTGGCCATTCTAACTCAAAAATCCTCAAGATTAACCTTGGCAGTTTTAATCTTGTTAACAACTTCTCCAAATACTGATGCTGATATGTGCCCTTTTTTGTACTCTTTCTACTTGCGATTATTACTCTGTCCTCTTGTTTCCTGTTCTATAAAATCTATTGTTTTTGAGACACCTGTACTAGGTTCATTTTTTTCAAAACATCTACTTTAGGGTTGAAATATGTGGTGTATGCATGGTCCAACTCTAAAGCATATGGGTTGGGAGGGCCTAGGAGATGTTTGAAAGGCATGGTAGAATCAACAGAACTCAGTAAGTTACGCAGTCTACTGGTAATCGTTGATTTTCTGACGCTTCAAAAGTCAACTGGCCTTGGGTCACGATTACAATAAGGCTCTTCATTACGCTTACTAGCTCTCACCATTTGTTGTGCCTTCAGAGGAGAGCCTTGGTATTTTTATGGATGGTCTATGAAATGTTTGTAGCTGATCTGTACATGGCTCTCTTAAATTAATCATACCATTTAAAGCTATGTCATCAATTCCTAACAATGCTACAACTATGTGCTTGCAATGAGCTGACCCACCTGCGCCAGCAACCCAATTACAGTGTGTCGATTCTATCGTCCTATCACAGTCTAAATCAGTATATACATAGCAGCTTACATTTCTGGCTGAGCGATTAGCGAAGCCTATTACTCCACTGATGATTAAAAAGTTTCGCGTCTGTTTGTCTATCTGTCCGTCTGTTTGTCTGTGCGCACAATTACTCGAGAACGAATTGAGCTAGCGACCTGGGATTTTCAGGGTCGTTTTGTATCATAACAAGACAGATCAAGTTCGAAGAAGAGCATTCTGGCTCAAAAATGTGATTTAAAAAAAATCAAAAACCACAGGTCCCTCAAATAATGTTTTTTAAAAATATTTTTTTTTACAGTTTCCTCAGGGGTAACTCATCAAAGAAGAGCCCTTCGGGCGAAAATTTCGTCCGTTTAGTTCTATCTGTAACCATTTCGGCGCCACAGGGAGTTTTTGACGAAAATAAGCGAAAAAAATGTAGAACGCCGCATTCTTAGTCAAAGTGACGGGAAGTTGACGGGCCAGAGGCCCGTATCGTGTACATTTCGACACCTGAGAAGAACAACCGCTTACCTCCGTGGACTGGAAACAAACCAGCTTACCTCTGCAACCCCAAAACAAAACCGCTCACCTCTGGGACACGCAAACAAAGTCGCTTAAATGACTTTTTTACACATTTTGAGATACGGGTATCAAAATGATCAGTGAA
>NW_026267368.1:16470-16796 GCF_000697945.3 Frankliniella occidentalis | reverse complement strand
ACAGCTTGAAGGTGTCCGTCGACCTCTTCGTGTTCAGGGAAGCGGTTGGTCAGGTCCAGGAGGATATTTTCCAGAACCATTGTCCAATGTTCACTCTCGTCGCCGTTGAGCTGCTCTCTGATGTGCTGAACAACGCGCCGGCGGAGGGCAAACACCTGCTGCTCGAAGTCTGGAGAGGATGGTGGGGTCCCGTACAGTTGATGGACGAGGGAGGCGAACAGACAGTGCCCGTTGCCAGGCATCGTTGCTACTGTCACTGTGCCACCTCCAACGTGAACTCCGACCTCTTGCTGTACTTGGACCACATTGGGTGGGCCAGGTGTTGC
>NW_026267368.1:13299-13719 GCF_000697945.3 Frankliniella occidentalis | reverse complement strand
AAATATTCGCGAAATACCCATGAAATACTCCGTTATACCTGGAAATACCCGGAAATAATCCGAAATGGGGGAGAAATGACGGAAATGGCAGGAGAAATAACCGAAATGGCAGGAGAAAGACCACGAAATAGCCCGTACGCTACAAACCCACGAAATTTCCCCTTCGATGACGACACGCTTGTACTAAAAATTAGCCATGGTATTGTCATCATGACAAAAACATTACCGAAGGCTCGGATGTTAAGTAATATAAACTTGTTCTCATGTTAATAATTAAAACCTACAACTTCTTTCGTCCTCGCAATTAGGCATGTAATTATTCCTACCTCTTAGTCGTTCGGTTGAATTTGTAGTCCCTCGCGAAGGACCACAGTGTGACGTCCTCAAGGTGGCGGGGCCTCTTTGGGTAGCGCTCGAGGA
>NW_026267368.1:10583-11809 GCF_000697945.3 Frankliniella occidentalis | reverse complement strand
ATGTAACCCGGAGTACGAAATTCGTCTACCGGGCCGCTCCCGGCAGAGGGCCAGTCGAGTACGGCGGCAACCTGTTCCTCCTGGTGATGATGCTGTAGAAGTGGCACACCGGACATAGCTATGCCAGTGGCACCCTGCTCAACACCACCAACACCCTCGTCCACCTCAGCCTCGTTGGCGTCGTCTGGACGGCTGACGTCCTCCTGGCTGCCACCGACTGTCGGAGAGTCTGGTACCGCCGACGTCACCGGAGTCGGTAGTGGGGGATCGTCGGGATCGTCGTAGTCAAAACTTAAGACAAAAAAAATAAAAAAGATATCGATTGTGGCCGATGTTGTGCTGCCAATTTTAATTTAAAACTAAATTAGTGCTGTGCGAATCGAGTTTTTTTTGGTTCGAATCGAATCTCTTCAAATTTTTCTCGAATGGAATCGGGGCAACAAAAATGGAACCGAATCGAATCTTTCTAAATTCGCGAAATAATCGAATGGAAACAAATTTTGCCCCCTCTGCCCCTTTCTTTACGTATCGCGATAAACAAATATGTGCGTCGTGTTTGTGCTGCGTATGTAGGACTTATTCGTATGAAAAACTTACGCCTCATTGCCAGGGGCTCGTGCGCTCTTTTTGAAAGATGCATACTTAACAGGGCAGATTCGGTGGCGAATCGTGACCGATTCGAAATTTCGGACCTTTCGGGGTCGAATCGTTGTGATTCGGCTTCCTCTCGAATCGAATCGGGCCCGATTTCATTCGATTTCGAACATTCGCACAGCACTAAACTAATTAAAACTTAACAGGTACAAATGCTCACCCCTGTACTTCTGAGAATGCATCCCCGTCCTCGGGAAGTAAGGCCAAATTGCCCTCATTGATCTCAATGTTGGCATAGTGGGGGTTGTGGTCGCGGAGCCAGAGGAGTGCGGTACGCACGACGCCACACCGGACCCGGAAGTCAACGTGACCGCTGGAGTCCCTCATACGCACCGCAATGACAGAAGTCAAGTCCTGAACACATTTCCATCATTTACAATGTCGTTCTATAAGAACGTGAATCCTGAATCCGGGACACTCTGCAATAACGGGGTGTCCGTTAATCAGATGAGAAGCTGACCAATCGGGACTCGATAAGGTGTGCACGCACACACAAAATCCTTACGCGCTTTGTTGCGCATAAAACCTGTAGGATTTTATAAGGCAATAATATTATGCACAATTTTAGGCAT
>NW_026267368.1:8303-9744 GCF_000697945.3 Frankliniella occidentalis | reverse complement strand
GCAAAGCAGAAGAATGCGTGGAATCAGAAAACGGAAGTCTCCATGTAATAGAATAGCGATTTCCGTTTTCTTATTCTGTGCATTCTTTATCATTTCAGCTATATCGGACTACTGTAAACCCTCATGCATTTTGTTGTGTGTAAATATGCAAGATCTTCCGCAGCAATAATTGAATGTATAATTTCATGCGAATGTATGTACAATGTGTACATTAGTATGCATGATATTAGTGTATACTTACGACTGCGTAAAAATCTGGATGTTTATGCGCAACAGAATACATTAAGATTTACTGTGATAGCATTATTGCGAGAGACTTTTTGTGCACGTTTTGAAAGATGTGAGACAATTGCACGGTTTAGACTGGCTACAATTGTCATTTATTGGATACGTTCTAGTTGAAAATCAGCCAATCAGAGGCCTCGAAAACACACTAGAACGTATCCAATAAATGACAATCGTAGCCAGTCTAAACCGTGCAAATCATGTCTGGTTGTGGATACAATTTTATTACTACACAAGCTTCAGAATTGCATAATATTTACACTCAGAAGCGTCATACTATGGAGCAAAATTTTCCCGTGCCATTGTGAGTAAACCTTGTGCAAAATACTTGCAAGGATAATTTCCCATTACGTGATGTAAAATAACAATTCCGACAGAAAATTTACAATTTCAAGTTGTCATTTAAGAAGTATTGCAGATTAAGTTCAAATTTAGTGACGCACACAAGAAGGGGCTGTCGCAAATTTACAGTATATTTTGTAAATCATGAGAACAAAATATGTTATAAATTTACGAAGACATTTTTCACAGAGTACGAAGTCCTAGAAATCAGTAATGCATGAGTACTGTACCTGTACACGGTGCGGCAGGGAGCGGGCGATCTCGTTGACATTCTGCGGGAAGGAGATGACGTTGCCGCTGTACCCCATCTGATGGCCACGGATCTTGTACACGCAGACAACCGGATGAACCCTCGCGATGAGTTGTTGTTCGACGAATGTGAGCCCACGCAAAGCGTCAGGCATTGCACCGGGGTCCATCATGTTGGCGGCGGTGAACTTCGGACAATTTCGTCCACAAGTCTGCCGAGGTGTGAACTCCAGGGAGCGCCTGCCACACTGATTGCAGTCGAACCAGTGGAGGCTCCTCATCCCCTGCTCGAAGATTTCGGTTGGATCCAACGGTGCGACGGTGTCCGCGTGAGCTCTACCCCTCGGCGGGGGCAGGAGAGCACTGGCACTGACGAGTGAGCCGACGGTACGCGATCGGAGGTGTCGCACGCTGTCCGACTGGAGTCTTGCGTTCCGGGCGTCAAGTGACTCACTCAAACGCAAGGCAGCTTTTCGAGCCGCGGCCTCCCGACGTCGCGCAGATCCGGCGTCTATTTCCTCAGCAGCCCTTGTCCGTGACTGGCGAGCCGCATTCTCCCGACGTC
>NW_026267368.1:6646-7816 GCF_000697945.3 Frankliniella occidentalis | reverse complement strand
TGAAATTACGGCAAAAACTAGTGCAAATGAACCTTCTTAGTTACAATGGACTTACTCGAGGACAGTTGTGTTAAAATGCACTGTTGTAAAATATGGGGACTTTTCATGCTGGTTCCGGTCCTGATTTCCTAACTTCTTCTCGAAACGTGAAGAGCGGGAACCGTCTATTGCTTGAGGACAATAGGTTCCTAATGCAAACCAAACCTTACGTAGCTTACGAAGGACTTTGAAGCGTTGTAATACAAACCGTTTGTAAGATTACGAACGAATAGTTCGAAATACAAATCGATTGTTTGTAAGAACCTGTCTAGCCTTACAAACAATCGCTTTGCAGTACGTACAATAACAATTTATTAGCAGAAAAATTGTTCTTAACGTTGCAAAACATTTAGTTCGTAAGCTTTTTACAGTATAAGTTACTACTTTGGTTCGGAACGGAATATTTATTGTTTATTTGATTTCAAGAAATGAACTATAAATTGACTGTAAATCAGGTATTTTACACTTAAGAAGAACAGGAGAAACCCAAGATGGCACCGTGCTGACGTCTGCTCCCGAACCGTAACAAATAGCCGGTTTTTAGTGCGTAGCGACACGATTCCTTGTGTATCGCGTTTTAGAGGTCGTCACATTTAAAACGATAGAGTACAGTAGACCTATTTCCAGTGTAAGCGGAGATACACGAAAAGCCCTGTGCCTTGTTATGGTCCAGGTGCAGCCGTCAGCCGGCTAATGCTTTATTCAAAAAGATACACTATGCCTTCCGCCTAGTGGATATGAAAAGAACAAAACCCAGTAATTACCATCATTCACCAACAAGTGACGTAGTTTTATTTTCAGGGCGCTGACGAAAATAACTAAATGTGCCATCGTTGTTTGGAAAGTCATCATGTAAAGCAAAGATTTTAGGAGCCCTTCCCGGGGTTTTGGTTCGTTTAGAGGATGACAGGTCGTACATTTTAACTACACGCGAGCAACATTTTTTTTCAGAACGTGTCACGTTGAGAACAGGATTAAATCGAGGGGGCCACCACTTCAAGTTAGGATTTACACAGGCTTACGTGATTTTGGGGATTATTTGTGAATTTTGAGGGATCACACATGAATAGACCATTTCCACCGAATGGGGAAGAAGAAAGAAAAGAATCAAAAAGTACCGGAAACAGTACC
>NW_026267368.1:5328-6184 GCF_000697945.3 Frankliniella occidentalis | reverse complement strand
CACGGAATAGACGGTTCCGGCAGTGCCGCGGTTTAGAGAAGAGTTAATGAAATCACCACCGGAAACAGTTGTAAAATAATGGCTTAAATCAGTGAAAACTAAAATTGACGGTTACAAGAGATTTAATCGAGGTCATTCACGGCGAACTGCACTGTCAAACGGTAAAAATAAGCGCACTTTAGGTGCTGGTTCCGGTCCCGACTTCATTCCTTCTCAAAAAGCGCACTGTCGGAACGGTCTATTCTTCCTCTTCGAGGACAGGTTTCCAGTAAAGCTAAAATGCAGAAGAATGCGAGGAAAAAGAACACGGAAATGGCCGTGCTTGTACATGGTGACTTCCGTTTTCTTGTTGCATGCATTCTTTTGCATTTCAGCTTAAACGGGATGCTTTGTAGGGTTTCCGGGCTATATAAAACGGAAGTGAGATATAACAAACTAACTGATTTTTCTGTTTTTGTCCGTTTAGTATGAGAAATAATCGTGTTAGTTTGGCCTGCTCCCAAATATGGAAGGGAGCTCGAAACTGATCTCGGGGAAAAAGAAAACGGAAATCACTATGCTATGCTATAACATATTGACTTCCGTTTTTTTGTTCCATGAATTCTTCAGCATTTCAGCTTTACCGGGATGTTTTACTACCGTAAAAGGGTACTGTGGGGCTAGGTTAGACCGGAAGGAGAAAACGTTCTTCCCTTCCAGTCTATCTGAGGGAGCAGTCACTTTGGCAGAGTTTCCAGGGTTTTAATAAATCATAACGGTAACGCTGAAATGCAGGAGAATGCAGGGAACAAAAGAAAACCAAAGTTCCATATAAAAACATAGTGATTTCCGTCTTCTTTTTCCTCGCATTTTTCTG
>NW_026267368.1:2560-4633 GCF_000697945.3 Frankliniella occidentalis | reverse complement strand
AAACGGAAATTGCTACGCTTAACCATTGTGACTTCCGATTTCTTGATCCCCTTCGTGATTCTATTTTCTGCTGCAAGAAAGTAGGAACGAGGAGAAGAAAAGCATGACTGTTCGATTCGTTTCCTTCTCCGCGCTCATCGGGATGACTGACACACCCAAGTCTTTGTCATCGTCGACCTATCAGCGTTTAGGGGGAAACAAATAGGGCAGCCATACTTCTCTTTCTTAGGTCCGACCGCCTTGCACCGGAAAATGGTACTTAAGGACTGGGGTAGACCGGAAGAAGAAAAATCGTCGTGCGCGGGAAGGAGCGGTGCTAGGCGGTGGCTGTATCCAGCCTGTAATTATTGTTCTTCTCCTTCTGGTCTACCCGAGACGCGGGGTACCCTATACCGTACAGACGGTTCCCGCAGTCCCAGTTTAAAGGAGAATAAAGCACTATCGTAAAGTTGAAATGCAGAAGAATGCAGGGAACAAGAAAACGGAAGTCACGAAGCTAAAGCATAGCGATTTTCGTTTTCTTCTTCCCCGCATTCATTCTTCTGCATTTCAACATTGCCGAAATGCGTTATTGAGGAAATCACCACCGAGAGCAGTTCCAAAATAATGGCTAAAATCAGCGCGAACTAACAATCGGCGTTATTTATGTCACATTTACTGCACATTCAAATCAGAAAAATCAGTGAACTTTACTGGATCCGGTTCTGCCTTCCTTGCTTCTTCTCGAAACGCACACTGCCAGAACGGTCTCTTAAGCCTTCCGGTAAAGCGGAAATGAAGCGGAAAGCGAGAAAGAAGAAAATGGGAATTGCTTTAATTTATCATTGGAACTTAAGTATTATTGTTCCCGCCTTATTATGCAATAAAGCATTCCGGTGAAGCTGAGATGCAGAAGAGTGCAGGGAACAAGAAAACGGAAGTCACCATTCTAAAGCATAGCGATTTCCGTTTTCTTTTTCCCCGCATTCTTCTGCATTTCAGCTTTACCGCAATGTTTTCTTTCCAGATATAGCAGAGGAAACAGTTTAGGTAAAGATAAAATACAGAAAAGTGCGGGAAGCAACTCCTTTCCGTCAGGACGAGCCTCGGAATACCCTATTATCTTGCAAAATACATTTTTTGGCTGCTGCAAGAAAATGGATTGGTGGTGGTACTCACTTGTAAGCTCCTGTGGCTAGTGGTGGTTAGGGGGTATCCGGTCTTGGGCTGCACAGTGTTCCAACGCACAGACACACACAGGGCACTTCGTAACAGTTCGCGGAAGCACTCACACGGAAGCGGAAAAGTAGACACGTTTACGTGAAAGTTACACAACGTCAAGATTTAACCGTCAAGCGGCAATAAACGAAAGAAACACGAAATAGCGTACGCACACACGGTACAGTGTGGGTAAACCCGGTATAGCGCACGTAAACACGGTATACACGGAAGAGTGTGGACTTACTCTAGCGCGCGTTGAGACACGACCTGTCTCTCCGACGGTTTAGAAGCCACTGGCTGCCGAGCCGAGCGCAGCGCAACGCGCCGTGCGCCTCCCCGGCCGGCCGGCGGGCCGGTGCGTGGAGGGGGAGCTGCGGCGGGCTGCGCGCAGAGGGTCTGCGCAGGGGACGTGGAGGCGGTGGCCCGGCTAGCCCGGCCCGGCGGCGTACTTCCGCTGCTTCAACCAATCAGAGGTCGTAGTTATCGGCGCGTGATATCAAACGAAACACTGTAACGCTGCGACGCGCCTGGCATTCATCTACCTAGGCCTGCGGCTCTGACCCCGTCTCGCGTAACAGGTTACGCGATATCTCACGAAACACTGTTGGGCTGCGACGCGCGTGCCATACATGAACTCAAGCCTGCGGCGCTGACACCCGAGTCGGGCAAAAGACTGAGTCTTAGACAGGGTATTCCAATAAAGCGCGAAGCGGAAGCAAGAAGAACAAAAACCGGAAGGTGGAAAGGCGCCCGCACTCCTCCCCGCCTGCCCACCACTCCTCACCTGGAGCTCGGCCACTCCGTCTAGTAGAGGAGAGGAGGACGACGCGGGCGCCTTTCCAGCTTCCGTTTTTGTTCTTCTACTTCTGCTCA
>NW_026267368.1:2089-2395 GCF_000697945.3 Frankliniella occidentalis | reverse complement strand
CGGCGGGCCGGTGCGTGGAGGGGGAGCTGCGGCGGGCTGCGCGCAGAGGGTCTGCGCAGGGGACGTGGAGGCGGTGGCCCGGCTAGCCCGGCCCGTCGGCGTACTTCCGCTGCTTCAACCAATCAGAGGTCGTAGTTATCGGCGCGTGATATCAAACGAAACACTGTAACGCTGCGACGCGTCTGGCATTCATCTACCTAGGCCTGCGGCGCTGACCCCGTCTCGCGTAACAGGTTACGCGATATCTCACGAAACACTGTTGGGCTGCGACGCGCGTGCCATACATGAACTCAAGCCTGCGGCGCT
>NW_026267368.1:958-1250 GCF_000697945.3 Frankliniella occidentalis | reverse complement strand
CTTCGAACTCGATCTGTCTTTTTATGATACAAAAGTACCCTGAAAATCCCAGATCGCTGTCTCAATTCCTTCTCGAGTTATCGTGCGTACAGACAGACAGACAAACACACAAACAAACAGAATGAAGCTTTTCCGGTCAGTGGAGTAATGGGCTTCGCTAATCGCTCAGCCAATAACTCACGGTTCATATTTCGTCAACCTCGTATTGTTATTACGAATCTACAAGGTCTAAACTCTTGTAATATTACCCCGATGTCGAGGTGAGTAGAGTATTTCCAGAGAATAGCGAACT
>NW_026267368.1:0-280 GCF_000697945.3 Frankliniella occidentalis | reverse complement strand
CCGATTCTAACCTCTCAAATACGGAGGCGAGCTCGAAACTGACCTGACGGTTTTTCATACATGAAACACCGTCGTGACACGTGATCAGCTCAACCAATCAGAGCCATCACGGAAACAGAAAAGTCAGTGAGTTTGTTCATTTCCTACTTCCGTTTTGGATAGCCTGGAATACCCTATTGCACTCTGGGCTTCCGTCTGTAAAGCCCTGCTTCTTAATATCGTGCGAATCATACCAGGTTTCGTCCAAAAACACAATTACATTCCCCTCTGCACGAGCCTG
>NW_026267367.1:450706-478331 GCF_000697945.3 Frankliniella occidentalis | reverse complement strand
AGGGAAGGGGGTGGGGGAGGACGAGCTGTTTGTCGTCACGTGACCCACACGGCCGACATGCACCACAGGCGCGGCCCATGGCGAGCTGGGCCTTACAGACGCGTGTGTGGTTTGTTTTACAATCAGCCGGGCGCCCTATAACAATCTTTTAAGGGCGGCCATGATGCCGCATCACAATTTTGGATGTTATGGTCCGGCTGCCGGCCCATGTGCTCGCGGGCCCATCACAAGGACCCCAGCCGGACGCAAACAGATTGGCAATAAGGACGCGGTATGAAAATTTTACCGAAGACGTCGTATTGGCTCGGTTCGGTCCACTCGAAACGACAAACAATAACAAATAAAAGAAACAGGGCCGTAACTGCGCAGGATACCACCACCGGGTGCTTCGCGTATCACTCTCCACAAAGTTCATCGTGCGCGTGGTTTGTTTTCGTTTTTTTATTGGGGAGGATTTTTCTGATTCTTTGCCTTTTCAATTATGGGAAGAACCTGGAAATGTGACGGAGGGGAAAGAGAGAGAGAGGCGCGGGGACCGGTCCCTGCGGTATGGTATGGTCGCATTGACGTCATTCTCGGGGGAAGTCCTTCCTTTGTTTACGCCGCGGTCACTGGAGCTGGAGCTTGGAGGTTCGAAACGAAGCGTAGCGGGAGCGCATAGGACCGCATAACTTTCATCTCCCCACCTCCCCACCTCTCTCAAACACGTATACACCTGCGTCATAATGTCTCTCATAGAGCAGAGATGACGCACACGCGGGACGGACGCGAATCAAGGAGGCCAAAGGGAAAGGAATTGGGGTGATGATTTATTTATATGTTTGATTGACCGCCGCGCGTGCTTTCCATTTATCTTTGAAAGGAAAAAAAGCGTATCCCTCCTACCTGATAACGGCGTTTGCGGGGCTTAAGTGGAGTTAAATTTATTGGTCAATGTGCGGACGCACGCTACTGCCCCGGTCACCAGTACATCTCCTGTCTAAATATAGAAACCGAAACAAGTAGCAAACGTTCAAAAACATTTGCGACGGTACAACTAGGTCAGGTCAGAGGTGCCCTACAAGAGGCGGAAACTCTAAACTTTAAAAATAAAATAGTTCAAGTTTTTTTTATGTGTACGTGCGCTTTTTAAAATTCTTTATAACATGTAAAATAAAAGAGATCCGATAGAACCATAAAGGAATGATGTGCACTCCATCGACCAGTGCTACCCGTGCTGTGGTAGCACACCACCTGCTCTGCTATTGCGGGATATTGACATTCCACGACGTAGAAATCCACCGATCAGCGGCCAGGTTGGTTTATGTTCCTTCTTCCAACCTTTTCATTATTTCGCCGCACACAAGGTGTATTATTTTTCCTCTATTCGTTTTACATCATCCGTTTTTACCACACTACACACGTCAGGTATGTATTTGAACGATCTCCACACGGCCGAAGTCGAACCGAGGAGGAGTTCACCAGATCCACATAGGGGGGGGGGAGGCTTAATGACTTGTTTGAGAGGAGGGAAGGGGTGACCGCGTGGCCCGGGCGTTGCGGAGCGGGGCGTGGCGGGTGGGCTGTGGTGGGGAGGGGCGGGGCGGTGACTGGACTGGCCGCCGTGCGCCATACGCATGTGTCGGACAGGTCGTTGCCCCTCTGTGAGCCGCCCGGGGGGCGCCACCTTCTAAGTTATCTCGGTCACCCACTCCTCCACCACCTGCAGCAAGCAGCCCGTCGTGACTCAGCCACCCTGCAACAACGTCCCCCGTCCCGGGGGTGGGCGATAACAAACGTGGTCGGGGAAAAAACACAAACTCTGTTCGGGAAAGGCCCGCCACTATTCGGCTCCTTTCTTGATGAGAGGGCCAACTAAGCCTCCGCGACAGTCCTTTTAACAGATGAGGATGAGATGAGCAACGGCTAAGCAAATCGCAATCTCCTCGCGACCCGTTTTCGCGGACGCGTGCGCACGCGAAACCTCGTCCAAATAAAAGATAAACTCTTTCTCTGAAAACGAGGGACGCGCCTCACCGCGCCTGCATATTTGGGGTGGGAGGCTCAAGCAGGCGACCCGGTCACGCAGACACCAGCGCACCTACCAACCCGCCCCAGGAAGGAATGCATTCCACCTGCTATCTTAATCGCACGCCTTCATTCACGCGGCCCTGGATCAGATTAGCAAAAGGCATCGATTCGTGTGTGATATGAGTCATTATCTTTATGGGGAACAGTAACAACAGTTGCGTGGTGGCTTCAATGTAAAAGAAAGATGACAGAGGTGTCACATTGCTCTACGCATTGCATCGCATCGCCAGCTTATCACTTTCAGCCAACCGCTCAGCCTTGGAAAGGCTATCGAGCGGGCTTCTACCGACAACCTGGTGCATGTAATATGTCTCTGTTGGAGATGTTGAGCAAGAGACTTAAAATTTTAAGTTTTCGAGGCATCTCTGGGCTCAAACCCCGATTTCCTAAACCGAAACTTCTACGCAAGCTCTCTTTGCGCCTTGGAGGTAGGCAACATCTCTCCTGCAACGCATGCATGCATTGCGGGGTGGCCTACCCGGAGTCCCGCAGGCGTCAAGCTCCTGTAATTGGGCGAATGAATCTGGGGGAAAAGAGAAGAACGACCAGGGCGACTGGGCGGTGTCAATATTTGTTTGTGTTTATCCGGCAGCCTACGAGGATATTCAGGAAGGATGACTCCCGTCTTCCAGGATGTGCGCATGAGCACGGCGACCAGACGGCGCGGTCCAGAACGACGAGCAAGGAGAGCGCGCGTCGCCGCTGCCGGGGGAAGCCCCTTAAACTCGGCGCCACCCGCGGTTAAATGCGCTATAACTGCGGTCTTTTTAATGGCGTCGACAGCGTATTTCAATTTCCTTTAAATTCTTCTTTAGAGGCGGGGGGGGGGGCTGAGGAGATGTCTCGTGCAACTCGTTTCCCGCGTTCCGCCCAGTTTGACATCCATTGTGATACCTCAACCGGTGGCTGAAAAACGTGATTGAGAAGTGGAATGACAGGATGTAAGCAAAGCAGAAGTGTATTTTGAAGTGCGGGGGAAAACAACAACACACACTACACCTTCGGGCATTCCAACCGAAAGTTAAAGTGGCTAAATCCACGCCCGCGTCTTCGAGGAAGCCAAGCCCAACCCGATTAAGACTGTTGGGATTGTCCTTCAATACGAATAACTTTTCCCCTGCTCTTCGCCCTATCAATGCCACGCGCAATACCCGCTCCGCTCCTCCCCGACACCCCACCCCGACACTTGACCAACTGCCGGCGTCCTGTTCGCGGGAGTGGGACAGGTGCGGGCACGATGCGCCAGCGTGAAGTGTCCGCCCCGCCCCGCCCACGCCTCGTACTCGACCCGACGGCGCTCGCGCAAACCTTCGCCATGCAAGCTCCGCACCCAGCTATGCGACGGGCATAACGCCCTCCCTTGGCCTCCGCGGCGCGGACAAGCGTTGGACGATAAGCCCGCAGAGCCGCGGCCGCGCCACGACGCCGTGCAACCCCCGTTGTGGGCGTGGCGTGGCTAGGTGGCGCGGGGCCGTCCTGGCCGAGCAACGCGTTTGGTTGGAGCCGTGACCTTGCCCGGGGCCCGGGCGCAGCGCGGGTGACCTTGCAACCGAAAGCAGCAGCGGCAACAGCAGCAGGGTGCAGTGCTGCGCTGTGCACGGACGGTGTCGGGCCCGTACAGCGTTTGTTGCCTTACCTCACATGTACGCTTCGATTTAGTCCATCTCCATCACACACATAACTCCATGGAGAGGTGCGCAATCCCAGCTCATCGTTACATCAACCGGAGCAGTCGAACAATATTGAATAATTCTGGAGTAATTCTTACGCAAGCTGCTCCACGGGCGTATTGCGGGCGGGGTGGTAGCTTTTATCCCCCCCCCTCAATCTTCTTTGCATATGTATAAAATGTTGTTTAAAAGTGATCATCTCGCCGTCAATGTTGCTTGGCGTCGCCCCGTGAGATCGATTCGATATCGATAGATGGGCCTTTCGGCAGGAGAAGAAGAGTGCGCGGTTGATAACAGATGCGGCACGCCCGCCCCACCCCGCCACTCGTCGTGTTTTGCCGTGCGTCTCCGCGCCGCGGCGCCGCGGAGTCTATGTGGTCCTTCCCCACCCAGCCCGGCGGCCCGGACCCAGACGACACGATAGTTCATAGGATAGAATAAGACGACACAACCGCCAAGCCGCCGCATGATATTTTGCAAGGGTGGACACATTTCACACTATGCCGAATTATTTAGCGAAAATCCTCCGGGTTTAAGGGAAGAAGGAAGAACTTTGCGTTGTGTAATGTGACTCTCTCTTTTTGCGATGGCGGCCAGGAGATGAGGTGAACGAACCGGCCAGACGGACAGGAAAGGGGCGACAAAAACGGAAGCTTCGACCACGGCGCGACGCCACGACCAAACTTGCTTATTTCGTTTTGTTTCACGGGGTGGGGCAAGGCGGGGCGAGACAGCGGAGACAGGGCCACCGGCACGCCGGGCAGAGCCGGACCGAGGTGGTGGGGTGGCACCCGTACCCCTCGCCCAGGGTGACCCACCCGGACCCACCCGACCCACCCGCCACCGGACCGGACATTATGATGGGCGTATCTCGAAAAGGGGGCAGGAGCCTCCTCATAATCGCGCCTTGCCGTGAACGAAAACGAGTTGAGGGCACCAAAGGCTTTTGTTTTTCCCTCGGTTTTTCCTTCTTTTTCGTGTGTGATAGCCCTGCTCCCCTGCGGTTTTGGTTTGACAAGGCGGGCTTTTTACGGCCGGAAACGCGGAAAGGGATAGGAAGTGACCGCGAAAAACAAAATAAAATAAAGAAGAAACCCCCAAAATTGTTTTCGATGGCACCGCTTCCTCCATCTGGTTCGGGGAGCGAAAATTCAAATTTCGAACCGGATCAATCCGAATACAATCCGGACTCGGCGCGAGAGAAATCGTTTATACGTTGTTTCCTCGCAGGGTATAACGACCACGCCGCAGTGACAAATGCGAGAGCGGAATTTTCCCCCGCTCCTCCTTTATTCCTCTTCTTCTTCTTGTTCTCAAATCAGCACACAATTTAGCCTGATGTAGCGCAGCGCGCAGCAAGGAGAATGAGCAAGCGGACACACAAACAATCCGCGGAGGGCTGGGGCGTGGCATGGGGCAGAGAGGAGCAGGCCAGGCAGCGCCTCTGCAGAGAGGAGTCTTACTAGGCCACGGCGAGAGCCAGCAGCGCGCTATCTCCTTTTATTGTCCTGTATGAGCAGCTCGACGCGCGCGGACGGCACAGTCAGTTTGGTGTGCCCCAGCCCAGCGCCAGGCCAGGCCTCCGCATTTTTTTGCTCGACTCGGTTTTATGACGACAACCGGATTGTCACTGCCGCTGAGGCGCAGCGGTGTGACTCGGTTTGGCCCGCGCGGGCGCCGACCACACTCACTGTGTCCTGTCTGCCGTCAGGACTCGTCTTCCTGCCGCGCCGTGGCTCGCCGCGGACCTCGCGCGCGCGCGCTCATCCGAATTTCCTTTTCCTAAAACCGGACGTTATCAGTCCGCTCATCTTTGCCGGAGAGGGCACACACACACGCGCACACACACACATGCATATTCGGTTTATCGTCCGCAACAATGACCAGAGCTTGTCAGACCAACAGGACGAAATAAAGAGGCTTACTACAGAGGTCGTTCACACCACGATTGTATTTCTTTTATATCAGAACTGTTACAAATAAAAAATAAGGTCCGAACACTGAGACCCGATTCGGGGAGCATGCAGATCAGCAATCCCCCCGCCCCGCAGTGCGCGCGGAGATGGCGAAAGGCAAAGATTTATTTTGCCCACCATCATCATCATCATCAGTCAATGTCAATGCCAATATTTCGCCGGCGCAAAGCAGTCGTCTCACGCTTTACGAACTCTCAATCTCAACCGGCCCTAGGACGTGCCCCCTCGCCCCCCCCCCCCCCAACGCTATGCCACGGCCCAACTGGTAGGTGCGATCAATCGGGCTAAAATCTTACAAATGCCAACTCATAAAAAAACACAAAAAAAACAACAACGAACTGTGCATTTTCATATTTTTAAGAGCAAATTATTGAAATGGCACATAAGTTCAAAAACACTGGATAGCACATTCAAATAAGAATCACCCGGTCCGGTACACTGTCTCTGAAAATTCTAAAATCACCAATTGCTTCGTTTTCTGGGTGAAGGAGCAGCAGAAGCAGCTGCCGCCCTGCCGAGCCGCCCTGCCGGAGGGAAGCCCAGCCTGGCGCCGCGCGTCACGCGCATAATGCATTACAGCGTGTCTCGTCGGTGAATCAGTGCAGTGCAGAGCCGCGCCGTCCCCGCTTGCCTTTCCTTGCAAATGCAGTTATTTCTCCTTATCCTCCTCTTCGTCTCCCCGTGACGTCACACGACGCCCCGCGCCGCGCGCGCGCGCGCGATGTGTTCTACCGCACGCACGTCTGCCGCGCCGCGAGCCAAATTGAGAGATAGGCAGCTGTTCTGAAAAACCGGCTGAAAATAAAAATAAAAGTCCGTGTGTGTGTGCGCGCGCGCGTAGCTCGGGGAGTCACGGGAGAGGGTTTTTCTGTTTTCTGTTGTGATTGGAGGTGGTCGTCATCGGCGAGCAGCAGCAGCAGCAGCAGCAGCAGCAGTTTGACGCCGACCGGCACGACGGAGGGACGCACGCGCGCTAGGACAACACGCTTGCGTCGCTGGCCGTCGTCGTTGTCGTCGTGACTCACAGGCAATATCCGAACCGAACGGCGTCGAATCAAATCAATCGAACTGCTCCAGGAACCAATGAATGGCTGCGCGCGCGCGGGGCGGGGTCGGGGTGTGTGCTCTCCGTCTGCGCGTCAGCCGGCGGCGTCGGCAACCCTCGGGAGAAGGGCGAGGCCCCCCGCCTCGTACGGCCGAGGAGGGAGACAACATGTTGACACGAACGCACATTACATTACGGGGAGCAACATGAAGGAAGGCTGAAAGAGGCCAATTGCCAAAACTGACACTACTTATTCCTTTACGGCTGTCTTGCCCTGTTTTTTTTTTTTGGTGGGGGGGGGGGTGTTTTTTTGGTTTTGTTTGTTTCTTCGTCCTCCCTCCGGTAGCGCGGCACCGGGCACACACCAAAAGTGCGAAATGCATGGTAAGTTGGCGCGGATGGTGACAAGAGTGGCCGTCCGTGGTGCACAAGTCCGTGTGAACTCGGGCTACTGCTGAATGGAATATGATTGTGTCCAACGCCGCGCGCAGCGCACATCAACACACACACACACACACACACACACACACACACACACACACACACACACAGAGGCAGAGCGGACGGGGATGAGCAAGAGTGGGCAGAATCGGAACGTCCCGGTTCTTGCGTCAGCACTCACAATTAGATCCAATTACTGTGGCCAACCGGGTACCCGCTTACTCACACAGACACACACACTCACGTTGCGGTTGACGAGGCAAGCACTTTGGCTCCATTCTTCGTGCAATGTTATGGGCATGTGGGCCTGGCGAAAAAAAAAGGAAGGAAAAGGTGATGATGATGCGAAATAACAAACTAGCCGAATTATTGTTGCCAAATGTTCGCTGGGCGTTGCTCGGCACACCCAGAGGTCACTTAGTGGTCAAAGCGCGGCGAGAACGTTCACGCGTGGCACGTGCAGGTCAAGACACACAAGTTAGCAAGTACTTAAAAAAATATTTCGAACAGAATTTTAATAATACAATTGAAAGAAAAGTAGCTGATATTCAAGAAAACTGGAGACTCCCTGACGATTGTTCTCGATGCGATGCTGGTAATTTCAGCGACACTGGTTGACGACAGTTTCCAACAGTGTCCCTTGGTGGCTTCTGAGTGGACACTAAGGCCGGGCAGCAGAGCCTGGTTGGTGGCGGGTCGGGGCAATTGGGGCTTGTCTACGCCTATGACTACTTGTAATTGGCGAGGAAAGAGGTCGCAGAGTACAGCATTCGCGCCCGGTCAGGGGACGGGTAACGGTGAGTGGTGGCAGGAATCACTTCCCGAGGAAGTTAACCTCACTCCCTGAATAATCAGTCATCAGGCATTGCCACTCGCAGAAAGGCCGCGCCGCACTCGGCCGCACTCGGCCGCGGCAGCTTAACGGTGGGTGAAGGTGTCCCTGGATAAAGACATAGACACACGGGCGGTGCTCTGCGGCGTGGATCGAAAGAAATCCCAGTCCGTCTGAGTCGTCGAGGCTAAATTGACGAAAGGCCGAGCATTTTAGCAGAGGTATATCTGGGTGTTTTATTCGGCCTGATTCAAGAGGGAGCAGGGGCGTGTCAGCGTCGGGTTATTCTTGATTAAACTGCAGGCCTTACCGAGGCCATCGTCCCCTTCCGCCCCAGTCGCCGCCAGGCCAGCACCAAACCCCTCTGCCGGTGCAGCGGACGCAGCGGACGCCCCGGGACTGACGGAGCGAGTCGGGCGGGGCGCCCTACGGGTAGGCAACTCTCCGCCCCCGGCGCAGCGGTACTGGGCGGGCTGCCTACGCTGCGACCGCAGGGGCGCTGGGCGGGCGGAGAGCAACAGAGCAGCCAGCCAGCGTCGTGCGGCAAAGCGGGAGCGGCAGCGGGCCGCGCGGGCAGCTTCGAGTACATTCGGAGCGGAGGGGGTTGGGGGGGTTGGCGTGTGACCTGGTTGGACAAAACTGGCGACGCCTCATCGTACCGGATGAAGAAAAGTATTGAAGAAAAGTATACTGTAAATCCAATCGCATTGATCGCACGCAAAAGTAGGGTGATAAATGCGGGCTGTGGCATGAGGGGGGGGGGGAGTGAGAGGGGAAAGCGTGTTTGGCACCTCGGGGCTGAGACGAGCAGGATAAGCATTGGCCTGGAGTCGCAGAAGCGCGCGCTGGTGCGGGCGCCGCCGCAGCGCGCGGCTTCGAGTCCAGAACCGGATAGTTGGCGACGTTGGCGACGCCGGGAAGACCACAGAGAACCGGTTACTACCGGACCGGATAGGCCCCGCCCTGCTTGTCCGAGTCATTAATATTATTTACACTGCTTGGCTCTGCTCCTCTGGCCTGGGATGCTGGGTCCGCTGCGCTGATGGGTCCCGCGCCGCCCGCGTACAGTCGTCAAGCCGCCGCCGAGCCGAGTAGCGGCCGGGTACCCAATTCAGATGAAGCGGCATGGCACTTCGGGAGCATTCGATTGGATTCGGGTGATGGGGTCAATGCAGGGTAAGGCCTAGCGATGTGCGGGTCGGGCATGAGGCCTTCGCTCTGCTCTCGGCCGCGGGGCTCGCGGGTCGGGCCAATGCACCAATCAGCGTCCTGGACCGGTTCGGCCCCGCCCGTCGCCCGGCGTCGCCCGGCTGCGCGAGGGGTAGGTAGGGGGTATGCCACCTGCCGTGAACATTCTAAACCGCCGCTAACATTTTTTTGGCATGCGTTTCCGCGTGAGTGAGGAGAACGATTCGAAAGAGGGTAGGCTTGTTGGCTATGGAGTGTTCGAGAAACCTATTAAGAGGCTGTCCCGCGCCCCCTGCTGCCCCCGCCAACGGGAGCCACGCGGGCTCAAACAGATAAACAAATCAAACTAGTGGAGCGGATGGTCCTGACTTGTTTAGCGCCTGTAATGTCGCGACCCTGATGGGCGCGCAGGGACGCCGCGTGTAAACATGCGTCGGTGTAGCCCTGACGGGCAATGACGGCCGCGGCGTGGCCCGGCGGCTACGTGACAACGCCGGCGTCGCGGCCACCCCCCTCGCTGCAGCCGCGCGGGCGCGCCCGGGAGGCAGGCCGCCCATCCGGCGCCGGCGACGCGCGGGGGCGTCGAGCCGCGGCGCTGCTCAGGACCCGAACACGCCCATGTAGCACGCGGCGCCGGTCCGCGGCTTGGGCTGCAGCCCCATGAACAGGGCGCGTGGCGGGCGCCGGCCAAACGCGCGCACCACGTCCCGCGCCCACCCCATGTCTGGCGGCGGCAGCGGCCGCGGGCGCCCCGGGACCCCCGGGGCCCCCTGGCAACGAAGAGGCCGTGGTTCAGGTATATACAAACGACGCGGGGCTCTGGGCACCACGGTGTCACAGCAGCTGCCTACCGTCAGGTCGCGTAGGGACGGCAGCTCCCCGTCGGAGGGCACGGGCGCCGCGAAGGGCTGGTCCATAGCGCGGCCCGAGGCGGCGGCCTCCAGCAAGGCCTCGAGCAGCAGCCGCAGGCTCGCCGCGCGGCCCTCCTCGCGCAGCCGGCTCGCCCACGCCAGCGCGTGCTGCCGCTGCCCTGGGCGGGCGGGAGGCCGTGATCAGGCGTGACCAGCTGCAGCTGCTGGTGCTTGTTCAGACTCACCAGCCTCGGGGAGGGTGGACGCCAGGTGCTGGATGAGCAGGTCGTTCAGGGCGTCGCACTCGTCCCTTCCTGGGATGGGCAAGGGCGGGGACGTTCAGTCGTATCCAGCCGCTAAAGAAACTAACTCCAACTACCGAACCGCACTACTACCTGGCATGGTGGAGTGTTGACGCCGACGGGAAATATTTTGCTGGGATTTGTCTTGGAATGCAGACAAACTCCTAACCACCCGGCTCCATTTCCACAGAGACCGCCTAAATGAATGACGCTGGTCAGGGGCACCAGCCCCACCCTGAACTCAGTCCTGAACAAAACTGAAAACTGTCTTCAGAAATCCAACGTATTGAAAGAAAATTATTTAATTTAAGGAAAATAATTTAATGGTCTTTGTAATAATATTACATTTCTTTATTTCTGTTGAAAAAGCACTCCCGCCATATGCGCTGGTTGGCTGCTCTGACCATTTCGATGATCGAATGTTTATTTTCTGTTTGTTGTGGAGCAAAGTGAAAATACCCCGCGTCAGATGGAAATTTAAACAAATTATATTGTGTTTCTGAGGAGAAGTGGTTTTAATTTATTGAAAATGAGGGCCGTACTGCATTGTATTGAGGTCGAAAACTTCAAGTCCTACAGAGGAAAGCAGATGATTGGACCATTGAAGCCGTTCACCGCTGTAATCGGCCCCAATGGCTCAGGTCGGCAAAGTTGCTTGTTTTATCTACAAATAGTTATATATCTGTTCTGTATTAAAATAAAAAAAATATTCTATCAATAACCTATTGTGAAACATGTTAAAGATTTCACCTTACATGCCATCAATAAACGTTAAAATGCATTTGTAATGCATCTGACAAGTGAGGTTAGGTTTACTTAAAAGTGTTTTTGTACTCTAATCTTATTTTATAACTGTCTACAGGGAAATCGAATTTCATGGATGCAATTTCATTTGTCATGGGAGAAAAAACTTCAAGTCTTCGAGTCAAGCGTTTAAGTGATCTCATTCATGGAGCTTCTGTTGGAAATCCAATTGCAAGCAGGTAATTTCTTCCCACTGGTTGTCAAAAACCTAAATCTTTTCCCCTTATTTTAAAGCTATTTATTAATTCTAATTATCTTATCTTACAGGGCTTCAGTTACTGCAATTTTTCGCATGGAGGATGGTTCTGAAAGACACTTTACAAGAACCGTGCAAGGTTCATCATCGGAACATCGTTTCAACCGCGAGGTAATTTTATTTTTTATACTTGCATGGTGAGATGGATGGTAATTGCTGTATGTCTAAAGAACGTGTTCACTTTCAGCCAGTATCAAGCAATGTATACCTTCAGGAACTTGAAAAATTAGGCATCAATGCAAAAGCCAAAAATTTTCTGGTGTTCCAAGGTGCTGTTGAATCTATTGCTATGAAAAATCCCAAAGAAAGAACAATTTTGTTTGAAGAAATTAGTGGGTATGTTGAATCGTCCATCTAGCTAATTTATAAGATTACTACATCTATTTGATAGATGGATTTGGCTACAAACTTTTTAATTGTTCTAGCTCTGGCAATTTGAAGGATGAGTATGAGAAGCTTAAATCTGAAATGCTGAAAGCTGAGGAAGAAACTCAGTTTACTTACCAGAAGAAAAAAGGTATAGCTGCTGAGAGGAAGGAAGCCAAACTTGAGAAAGAAGAAGCTGAAAAATACCAGCGCTTGAAAGATGATCTGGTGGGTTCCTTTTAGTGCTACATCTTCTGGTAAAGAATTATTTAACTTTTGTACTCATCCTATTATATTTTTCAGGCTGACAAACAAGTTGAATTGCAACTTTTCCGTCTATTCCACAATCAAAAAGAAATTGAGAGACTTGAGGATGAATTTCGCCGAAAGCAAACAGAGATAGAGAAAATAGAGAAGAAAAAAGAAAAAGCTGAAGAAATTTTAAAAGAAAAGAAGAAAGAAAGTGGGAAGGCGTCTCGGGAGTATGCTAAAATTGAACAAGAGATTCGAGAAAACGTTAGTAGCTTTCATTTTGAGCATATGTGTCGGTTTAATTAAATCAAATTAGTGTATATTAATGTGGATTTTGTTTCTAATTAAAAATTAGGAAGTTGAAATGAATCGCAAGCGCCCAACATTTATCAAAGCAAAAGAGAGAGTTGCTCATGTTAAAAAGAAGCTTGAAAGTGCCCACAAATCGCTGTCCCAGGCTCAAAAGGCTCATGATGCCCATGAAGAAGACATCCGTGTTCTTCAGCAAGAAATGGAGGCTGTAGAAGCTAAGCGGCTTGAGTATGAAGAGCAGATTGCAGGAGAGAGCCAAAGCCAGGGCCGTGATGTCCATTTGGAGGAAAACCAGGTATATTTTACATTGAATCTGTATTTTTACATTTATATTCTTAACAATTTTTTCCACCTGTGCTTTATGATCAATTTGCTCCAGGTTCAAGAGTACAACCGGCTAAAGGAAGAAGCAGGGAAACGTTCAGCGATGTGTCTACAGCAGTTGGACTCAGTGAACAGAGAGCAGAAATCTGACCAAGATCGTCTGGACAATGAAGGACGGAAGCGTTCTGAAATAGAGAACAAAATGAGACAGAAAGGCCACGAGAAGGATGAAGCTCTGAAAAGAAGCCAGAAACTTTCTGAGCATATTCGGTAAGTGGATTTCAAAATAAAAATTATTTTGTTTTATTTCCAATCAGTTCTTTACTCATAAACTGATTACTCTCACATTTATGTACCTTGCCTATTTATCTCCGAAATGTTTTGTTTTCCAGTGTGAGTGAAAAAGCACTAGAGGAACAGCTTGCATTGAGAACAGCATTAACATCTGATGTTGGTTCGAGCAAAGAACAAGTTCAGTCGATTCAGAAGGAACTGGAACAAATTACAGAGCAGTTAGGAGATGCACGTGTTGACAAACATGAGGATAGTCGTAGAAAAAAGAAGCAAGAAATTGTTGAAAACTTCAAACGTCTCTTTCCTGGAGTGGTAAATATTATTCTCAGTATTTTTCTGCCTACGTGGTCTTTATAATCTATGTGATCTAATATCCTCATTCTTATGAGCAGTTTGACCGCATGATCAATATGTGTGAACCAATACACAAAAAATTCAACATGGCTATCACCAAGGTACTTGGTAAATATATGGAAGCAATTGTTGTGGATACTGAAAAAACAGCTCGTCAGTGTATTCAATATCTAAAAGAACAGATGTTGGAACCAGAAACTTTTCTACCTCTTGACTACATTCAGGTTTGTTTGACCATCTTAACTGATGTATGAGTAGTGAAAATGAGATATGGGTGGTAATATTATCTGTCTTATTTCTTCAGGCGAAACCTTTAAAAGAACGTCTAAGAAACATCAAAGAACCTAAAAATGTTCGTCTCTTATTTGATGTTTTGCATTATCAACCACTTGAGATTAAGCGGGCTGTTTTGTTTGCCACAAATAATGCTCTTGTATGTGATACACCAGAAGACGCTATGAAAGTGGCTTATGAAATAGAACCTCACCATCGATATGATGTATGCACCCTCTTGTTATTTTTGTCACAAAGGTATTAACATTTTGCTCTGTCTTCTGTTTTTTCATAATACTCTTTTGTTCTTGTAGGCTGTGGCCCTTGATGGTACTTTCTATCAGAAATCTGGAATTATCTCTGGAGGCTCTTTGGATTTGGCAAGGAAAGCTAAGAGGTGGGATGAAAAGCAGATGTCCCAATTAAAATCTCGAAAGGTATCATGTGTATTCCTTTGAATGAATTATTATAATACATTTTCTAAGATATAGTACCCTTGTACAACGTAGTAATTTAATTCAATATTTTAGGAAGAGTTAACTGAGAAACTCCGTGAATCTATGAAGAAATCAAGGCAAGAATCTGAATTAAATACCATTGACTCCCAAATTAAAGGATTGGAAACAAGACTAAAGTTCTCCAGAGGGGATAGAGAAAAGACAGTTAGTAATTACATTTATTTGTAAAGTAGATTTATATTTAAGATGGTCTGTATTTTAAATCTTTAATAATTTATGTGTAGCTGAAACAAATCGATGATCTGGACCGAGAACTTCAGACCTTGAAAACACAGCTTGAAGAATATGGGGTGAGTTGATCTTTCATTGGTACTTCCATTTACTGCCTATTTTTGAAAAGCACTATTGATAATGAATCAACCTTTTTATAGCCAAGAATTGATGAGATTGAACATTCCATGGAAGTACGTGATAGGAAGCTTGATCAACTGAAGGAAAAGTTGAACTCTGTTGAAGATGACGTATTTGCTGACTTCTGCGCCTCAATTGGTGTTGCCAACATCAGACAGTATGAAGAGCGGGAGTTAAGGTTTGTTTCACTCTATATTCATTGTTATCTCTTATCTCCCCTTCAGTTCTAGTACCTAGGCACTAGACTTAACATTATTTGTACACTCTTAAAGTTTAGTATTCTTTTTATTATAGAACCCAGCAGGAAAGAGCTAAACGCCGTATGGAATATGAAGATCAGAAGAATCGCATTCTAAATCAGCTGGACTTTGAGAAGACCCGAGACACCAAAGGTAAAATAGTACACATTCCTCTAATCTTTTATTTTCTTAGAAACACCCTTATATGACCTGAAATTGTATGTGAATTTTAGATAATGTTCTACGCTGGGAGAGAGCTGTTCAAGACGATGAAGATGCTTTGGAGTCAGCTAAACAAGCTGAGCAGAAGCAACTTCAGGAAATTGACAAGGACATGAGAGAGCTAGACCGTTTGAAAGCTGAAAGATTAAACAAAAAGAGTGAAGTTGATGCTTTTGATGAACTTATTGGAAAGGTAATTACTGCATGTTTGATCAATTTACTTCATTAGAAAGGGTAACAAAAAATGACATTTACTTTGCATCATTCTAGGCAAGAAGAGAAGTAGGTGCAATCGCCAAAGATATTCAAGCAGCTCAAAAGCAAGTTACAAGCCTTGAATCCAAAGTTGAGCAACGTAAAGCAGAACGCCATTCACTGTTAAAACAATGCAAGGTTAGCAAAATCATATTGTTGTGAAATTTAGTTTCACTGGGTCATTAATAGAAACTATCATTTAACGTTTATTTTCCCTTTTTTCTTCAAGATGGAAGATATTGTGATACCTATGCTCAGGGGTAACATGGAAGATATTGCAGCTGAAGGTGGAGACACATTTGAAGATACAAGCAGTGCTGCAACTTCAATGAACACTACTCAGCAGATGTATGACAGAGAAAGCAGGTAAAGTATTGCAGAAGTACAATGTATTATAATCAAATCAATTACCGGATGTTCTAAGTAAAAATGTTCTGGGCACTAAATTTATACAATCCGGTAGGATGTATGCAATACCATTGTTACAATGCACAATATCTTTCCCTTTCAGAATCCAATTAGATTATCGCCAACTAAATGATGATTACAAAGACCTTGATGAAGCTGATGAAATTAAGAAACGTGGAGATAAATTACAAAGAGCTATCAACAGTCTTATGGACACTATTCAAAGAATCCAGGCGCCAAATATGAAGGTAAAAACTTAACTCACATTCTGCATTAGAACATTATGACTGATAGCGCTTCAATGTTGATTTTACATTTTCTTGGATTGTAGGCGATGCAAAAACTTGATTTGGCTAGAGAAAAACTCCAAGAAACAAATGAGGAGTTTGACACAGCTCGTAAGAAAGCTAAGAAGACCAAACAATCTTTTGAAAAGGTTAAGAAGGATCGTCATGATCGGTTCATGGATTGCTTTGAACATGTTTCAAATGAAATTGATGGCATCTACAAGGTATGTAAAGAGCAGAATCTAAAATTTATCTGTTCTCACTTCAATAGAGGTTTTGAATTCAGTCAATTGATTTAATTTTGTCTGGTATCTATTACAGCATTTGGCTAAAAATCAATCTGCACAAGCCTTCCTTGGACCTGAAAACCCAGAAGAACCTTACCTAGATGGCATTAACTACAATTGTGTTGCCCCTGGAAAACGTTTCCAGCCCATGAGTAATTTGTCTGGTGGTGAAAAGACTGTAGCTGCTCTTGCACTTTTGTTTGCTATCCATAGGTAAGGAATTATCTGAGTTTAAGTGTAGAAGTGTGTGCTAAATCAATAACAAACTTTCACTATTTCTCATGTTCTAAAGCTACCAACCCGCTCCATTTTTTGTGTTGGATGAGATTGATGCAGCGCTAGACAATACAAACATTGGAAAAGTTGCAAGTTACATCAGAGAGAAAACATCATCGTTGCAGACCATTGTTATTTCACTGAAGGAAGAGTTTTACAGCCATGCTGATGCCCTCATTGGTATTTGCCCAGATGTAAGCATATATTTTTTATAGAAACTTCTTACAGATTGACTGTTGACTGCTATCAATTGTCTCAATTTATTTTGCTCTATTACAGGCTGGTGAATGCCTTGTCAGCAAAGTTTTAACATTTGACTTGACCCAGTTCCAAACACATCTTGATGAGAGTGAACGCTGACAAAACGATGAGCCCTCAACAAATGTTGAAGGGCATAGTAAGAAGATACTGCGATCTTCTAAAAGGAAATCAAACTAGTGAATTTCAATACACAAGTCCAACCCCATCACACAGACGATTTGATTATCTCTTTATTTTTTTGTGGATTTGGTGAGAGTTAATTCAGGAGATACTTTGAGGCAGTTTGCATGGATGCCTAATTAAGTATGTCTTCAAATGAGGCAGTTGCAATATCTGTAAATAATTTGCACTAATTTTTATATTGATTTCTGTAATTATGTTGCAGGGATGTTTTACCCTTTTGATTTCATAGTTTCGTTTTATTATTGAAAGTTCTTAGTTCTTAATGTTTCTGAATTGTTATCTTTTATAGGGTTTTTTCATGAATGACCCATTGCATATTCTTTTATTTGTTGAGTGCATCATGTACCTAATAATTGACTTAATTTAAGGTTTCTGTGTTAGTTGGTTAGTTGACAGCCTGTAATGTACATATTTTTCCTCATGTATTAGTAAAACTTAGTTCTGAAGTAGTACTTCATAGTAAAAAGAACACCTTGTACTTTGTTACAGTACATTATATTTCATGCTGTGGATTTGTAAGATCATTCTTCAATGTATAGGTTATAGTATTATTTTATTTTGCCATGATTATGAATAATAATAAATTACTTTTTGTCTACGATGTACTTGAGCCTTCGCTTCTTCAGTTGCGCATTCACCCTTGGCTCCATCAAACTGGCATCACCCATCACCACTCCCCTTGGATGGAAATGACAGTTAAAGTAAAGAAGTCGATCATTGCTCAGGTATGTTCCCGACACTTCCGTAAGTCCGTATAAAATCTTAAACTAAATGCCTTTTTCAATCAGATCCATCAGATCATTTGAATTTTTGAACTTCGAACCATTGATATCAGTGTTTTGTTTTTAAACTTTCCCCCAATTCCTCTTGCCAACCTCAGAACGGAAGAGTTTACATTACAAGTGATTTTGCTACTTTCGGCATCACTCAACCGTAACGATGTTCAAACTGGCATGTGAAGCGTTAAAACTAGTTAAGCGGTCGAATCATCAGAGAAAATTAAAACGGCACGAATACCCATTTGCGGATGTTGGCCATCCTGTCACTGTTGCACTGCCGCCGATTTGAATGTCGGATGTTTGACTGCGCGCAACGGACCACACAATTCGTTAGTGCTACAGCTCTATTTGACTGCGGTGTGCACGTTTCACCGTCCAAAAGAGACCATGAGGGCCATACTGCACCAGGTTGAGCTGAAAGATTTTAAGACTTATGGGGGGAAAGTATTAGTTGGCCCTCTGAAATCTTTTATGTCGGTTATAGGACCCAATGGCACAGGTAAGTCCTTATTCTCCAGATTAGAAGTGAGGTTCCGAATCAGCACATATCGGCCCACGCCTAGTAAAGACATAATTTTGACCTCTTTTTTCTTCAGGCAAATCTAATTTTCTCGAAGCCATATTATTCGCTCTCGGAGCCAAAATCGACGAATTGCGAGTCAATAGACCGGGTGAGCTAATTCACAAAGCAGCTACTGGAAAACCGGCCTCAAAGAAGTTAGTACTAGCCACAGTTCTCACCTTTCCTCACATCCAAGTCCTCTTATTCATTCGGTGTCACCAACCATTACTGCATTCAATAGTCAGCATTTATTTTTTCAATCTATGTTTTAGTGGAATCTCTGGTTTACATTCAATTAGTTTGAAAATTCATCTATTGACTTCAAAGACCTATTTATTGCATTGTCAGACACTTGTTGAATGGCAATTGCCCCCATTGATTTCATGATTTTATTTTATCTGTCTTGTAATTTTCAGTGCATATGTCACAGTTGTATTTAAACATGATGATGGGACCTTTTCCAAATTCAGACGTTTGGCCTCAAGGTCAGCTCAGGAGTACTTGTTTAATGGAGAGGTAATCGATGAGGAATATGTCAGTACAGCATGATGCCAAATGTACTTATTTTTTCTATGTTTCAGGCTGTTTCTTTGGGAAGATACTTGAGTGAACTTAAAAACTTAGGAATCAATGTAAAAGGCAAAAATTTTTTTGTATATCAAGGAAGAGTTGAAGAAATTGCTGTAATGAATGCAAAGGAAAGAACAGCCTTGTTTGAGGAAATTAGTGGGTAGGTGTTAAATTACACAACTCTAGTCTACACAATTTCATGTTGCATGTTGTAAATTTTATTTTCAGTTCTAATGAATACAAGAAAGAATATGAGCAACTTAAAGTTGAAATGAGTAATATAGGCAGTGAGACACAATCAAATTTTGTTAAGCAACGTACCTTCAAAAATGAATATAAAGATGCTAAACTCATGAGGAAGGAGGCTCAAAACTTCGAACAGCTTTCAAAAGATCTGGTTAGTTGCTTGTTGCAACTTTTTCTATTACTTTGTTCTACATGACTTTCGAGGATTAATGTCATAACTTAATTCATTCCTAGGTTGACAAGACCACTTTACTCAGACTTTTTAAATTGTTTCATATTGATGAAGCTTATAAGATACATCAAGAGAAGAAGTCTGAGAAAGATAAACTATTAGAAGAGGAAAAATCCACCAAGAAAGCGGATGAAGCCAAATTGAAACGAGCAAAGAAATCCCTTGGAGTTGCAGAAAGGGCATTAGCTTCGATGGAGGATCAAGTTCAAGAAAAGGTATTATTTATAAGTTTTACTTTTCAGTTAAGGCTTGATTAATGACAGATTTTTTTTTAATGGAATTTTCTATTTTGCTTCTCATAGGAAAAAGAAATAAATAAGAAGCTCCCAAAGCTCCTAAAAGATAAAGAGCAATTGTCACACATTGGTAAAAAAATCTCAACAGCCCAACTGTCATTGCAACAGGCTCAGAAAGCTCATGAAAAGCATGCAGACATCATGAAAAGTCTAGGGAGAGAGCTGTCTAAAGTTGAGGCAGAACAACAGAGTTATGAAAATCAAATTGCTGAAGAGAGCATTAGCCAAGGCAGAGATGTAGAACTCGAACAATCTCAGGTGAGGTCTAAAATATGCTCACAAGCATTTTTCAATGTTTTGCTAAGCAATATCATTTTTCCAGGCTGATGAGTACAATGAGCTGAAAAGGCAAGCTATCAGGTCATCAGTTTCTATCCAACAACAATTGGAAACCCTAACAAGAGAACTTAGAGCAGCCCAAGATCAGATTGACTGTAAGAAGAGGAAATACACTGAACTTGAAATTAAAATCAAACAGAGGGAACATGAGAAAGAAGAGGAAATAAAACGTTTAGAGAAGATTTCTGCTCATATTCTGTAATTTAATAACATGACTATCTCAGAATGCAATGCTTTTATAAATTTTCATATTGTCACAGAAACTTTTTTGTTTCAGTTCCAATGAGAAGGAACTTGAAGAACTGAAGGAACGTTCTATCTCTGCTACTGATATTACTGTACTTAAACGTCAAATGGATGAGATGCAACATGAATTGAATGAAGTACTCTCTGAACTGAGAGATGCTCAATCAGACAGAAATGAACATAGTGATCTGAATAGGAAGTATAAAGTTATGCAGAAACTGAAGGACTTGTACCCCGGCGTAGTATGTTCCTTTCATTAGCATATTCTATACTGACTTTTTGTTATATTTTGTCATTAACTGTTATGTGTTTGTTTCCTACTTGCTAAAAATTTTAGTATGATAGACTGATAAATTTGTGTGAGCCAATTCACTCAAAGTATAAAATAGCATTAACCAAAGTAATGGGTAAATGGGTTGATGCAATTGTTGTGGACAAGGAGACAACTGCTCGTTTGTGCATACAATTTCTCAAAGCACAGATGATGCAACCTGAAGTTTTTTTGCCCTTGGATTATATTGAGGTTGGTCTAGTAGTTCAATTTTAATCAAAAAGAAAAAAAGAGAAAACTAACTCAACTTTTACATATATCCCAGGTCAAACCTATCCGAGATGCCTTAAGGAGCATAAAGGGAGCCTCTTTAGTTTATGATGTAATAAGGTTTAATCCTTCGGAGATTAAAAAAGCAGTTGTGTTTGCTACTAAGAGTGTTTTGGTTTGTGAAACAGATAAAGAAGCTTCACAAGTTGCCTATGAAACATACCCAGATAGACAACTGGATGTATGTGTTTTTCTCCTTTATTTTAATTGATTTTAAAATTGCATGATGTTTATTTTAAGAGAGCTGTGTCTTAGGTGGTTTCATTGGATGGCATATATTATCAAAAGAGTGGGCTAATTTCGGGTGGAATGAACCATCTTGTGCAGAAATCAAAGCAATGGGATGAGAAGCTACTGAACCAATTGAAAGAGAGAAAGGTATTACTCATATACATATAGTTTCTAATCTGCCTTTGATTTAAAAATACAAACACAAATAATATGTTTTGTTTCATTACAAACATATCTTGACTAGGAACATCTCACTGAGAGCCTCAAAAGCTTAGCTAAGCAAATACGCTTGGAATCTGAGTCAAATGTTTCTTTGGAAATTAAGGGATACAATACAAGGATTGCTGTTATGAAGACTGACGTTGAGAAAACAGTAAGTGTGTTAAATTCCACTAGTGTCAATGTTCTTACTTCATGATTGATTATTTATTATTTTTTAAATATTTGATTTCTTGGTTGCCAGAAATCTAAGATTGCTTCAGTTGACATGACACTGCATGAACTGCAGATGAAGCTTCAAGATTTGGAGGTAACTGTTAAACCTACTTGATGGAAATTAAATCTCAAATTAACTAAAAAATTTGTACGTCTTTATCTGCATTTATCTTTTAATTTTTTCAACCACGTACTAAAATCAATTTTTTTTTCTTTTCGAAAATAAAAAAAAAATAGCCACAAATTACGGAAGCTGAGAGAGAGATTCAAATTCGTGATGTCGAAATAAAGAGGTTGGATAGACAACTTCGGTTTATAGAAGATGATGTTTTTGGCCAGTTTTGTCAGAACATTGGTGTGGCGAACATAAGGGCTTATGAGGAAGGAGGGCTAAGGTACTGTTTTCTAGATTGGTTCTTAAAATTATTCTTTTGAATGTTTGTATGGTTGTGTATTTTTAATCTTGTGCTTTAAACTACTATAGGTCTCAAAAAGAAAGACTGGAAGCTCGCATGGAGTTTGAAGAACGCAAGACTCGTATTCAGAATGAGATTGAATACCAAAAGACTGTGGATACAGAGGCCAATATCAAACGGTGGAGCGATGAAGTTGAGATTCGTCTGGAAGCCTTGGCTAAAGCACAAAGGGCTATTGAAGAACATGACAGTTTTATTGCAACTGACCAAAGTGAATTAGAACAATACAAAGAACAAGCTGCAAACCAGAAAAAAGAAGTTGCTTCTGCAAAACAAGCAAAACATGAGGTAAAGCTTTTGTCTTGACCAAAATTTTGATATAAATTTGTAATTTTAATTTCTGTTTTATCACCTCAAGCTGGAAAAAATAATGAAATCAAAATGCGAGGCTGTGCATACTCTTCAACAAGAGCTTCTGTCGGTAGAATCAGAAATGGAAAGACTCATTAATGCACGCCGTTTGCTGCTCATCGATTGTAAAGTGAGTCTTTCATTGCTTTTGATTGAGACAATCAATTCTGTACATATTAAATTCAATCTAGTGAATAACATATTTTTTACACAATGATACTTCAGGCAGAAGGTATTGTCATACCGCTACTGCAGGGGGACTTGGAATCTCTTGCTGCGGGTAGATCAGAATCCACGTCTGAAACTTCAAGCACTGCGTATGTATTTCCCTCATTTCATTTCATTTTATTTTATTTTCAGCAATACTTATAGTGTACTCTCTCTTTCTCTAGTTCAGACATAGTTATTGACTATGGTGATCTTCCTGATAATTTAAAAAATATTGATGAGGAAATAGTAAAGGAAAATGAAGAAAATCTAAAACATGCAGTGCTTTCCCTACACAAGAAACTGGGTTCATTGAAAGTGCCAAACTTGAGGGTAATACTTTTGCAGTGTGTGCTTTTTTGTTGTTAGTCTTAATCATGATGTAATCTGTAACATTGTGTTTTAATTCATTTATTTCAGGCAGAGGAAACACTTGATGAGACTAGTAAAAAGTTAAGAGAAACAGCTGTTGAATGCAAGGAATCTCGTGAAAAGGCCAAACAAATAGCAGAAAACTTTGAAAGGATAAAAAGAAAACGGTTTGATAAGTACATGGACCTTCTTGATTTTGTGTCAGAAAAAATTGATAGTATTTACAAGGTACGTCAGACTTTACTCAATATTCTCTCTGTTAATACTTGTTAATATGCCATGAAAGAGTGGTTCATATCTTGTAGGGAATAACACAATCGAACTCTGCTATGGCATTGATATCTGCTGAAAATCCCGAGGAACCATATTTGAGTGGTGTGCGATATGATTGTATTGTACCAGGGAAGGCGTGTAAGCCAATGGAAATCCTGTCCGGGGGAGAAAAAACAATTGCATCTCTTGCTTTACTTTTGGCAATTCATCAGTAAGTCCATTCCTGTCTTTCAGCAATTCTTGTTTCTTTGCGTTTTTTGTTTTTTTTTCAAGTTAGGTAACAAGTATATTTTGATGGGCAGGTATGGATCTACCCCATGTCTTATTTTAGATGAGGTAGATGCTGCTCTTGACAATACAAATATTGGAAAGGTTGTAAGGTACCTATCTCAAATGAAAGAAAACTTCCAAACCATTGCTGTTTCCCTGAGGGGAGAATACTTTGGGGAAGTAGATGGATTAGTTGGTATCACTAGGCATGTAAGTAGGAATCCGTGTATGAGAATGGAAACATACTTACCAGTCGGCACTGAGTTTGCATTAGCTCCTTGACCCATAGTTACAGGATGGAGATCAACCCAAAAGCTTGGTCTTCCTGTTAGATCTTGAAGTATATCCCAGGGATGAAGAGTGAAGGGGAGAGGAATTTCTTTTCAAGACAAATTTTAATTTTTTTCAAAATTCAATTTTTATGAATATATTTTAGTTTCTTTTAACACTTAGGTAGTTTTGTTATGTACTTGCGAGTCTTTTTAGTTTTGTTTTACCCTGTGATTTTGGTATTCATTTCTGATGAATACTTAAGTTGTTAAAAGCTGACATTAAAAATTGTTTTTTTTTTAACAAAAGAATTATAAAGTAGCACTTTTACCAAAATACAAAATACAGGCAATCTTTGAAGCAGTTACATATACTATACTAAAAACACACATCAACAAATAATAGATTTTTATGAAATTACACATAGTTCATGGTTCAGTATAAAAAATTGCAACAAGAATAAAATTTTAGGTATCTTATAACAAGACTTATGCTTGTTCACATTCAAGTTAGTCGGTTCTAAAAGCAAACCTACTGCGGTATAATTGTTAAAAAATATACTTCAGGTTAACAATATGGGAAAATGTGAAAAAGCTCCTCCATATATGTAATTGGACTAGTTATTAATAACTTAAAATCTAAGGAAGAGCTACAGTAGCAAGAGGCAGTGATAACAGATTAAATTATTGTTCTACACTAAGTTTAGTCTCAACAATAATTAGAATACAAGCAATAAAACTTGTAATCACTGATAATTTCTAAACTTGAATTTTTGAGAGGTACGTATTCATACCCCTGTCTGTTAAGCAAGAGCAAGAAGAATTGCCCCTCAACATGAATGAACAGTGAAAGAAATATGTTAAATAAAAATAAATTATAGTTTTGTTTTCTCAAGATAGTTTTTTCAGTTGCTTTTTCTGTTTCTAGACAGCTTATTAGTCTTGTCAATGTACTTAGGGGGTGGTGGTCCTCTGACAGAGATGTGACGACTAAACAAACTGGAAAACAAAAGGGAATAAGAAACCATGTCAACAACAGACAGACAAGTCAACTATACTTTATCACTGAAACTGAAGACACTTACTAGCGGTATGTCTCTGACCTAATATAATCAATAACATGGGATATCCCAACTTGAAGCTGGTCAGCGATTGGTGCAACCCATGGATTGTAATCCATTTTCAAAACAGATTTGTTGCTCACCAGATCCAACTGGCCTGTAGTGGAGATAAAGTTAGTAAGTATTTTCTGATTAATTAGAGCCCTTATAGATCAACCTTGAAACAAACCTATTTCAGGTGGAAGAACTGTCAGTCTATTTCCTTGAATGTGCAATTCTCGCAAACGGGTCAAATCTCCTATTTCTTTGGGGAGTTCAATAAGGTCATTGTCTCTAAGGACCAACTGAAAAAAAAATTGGTTGTGATTCACTCAAACTGAAGAGTTTCAGGAAGATAGAAAAATATGAAGGAGTTTTCACTAAGGACTTACAATTTGGAGATTTTTCAACTGTCCAATTTCAGGTGGGATGAACTCAAAATCATTGTCCCCCAAATACAAAGCCCGCAATGTGTCTGAAATAAGAAATAATGAGTAAAGAAAAATGGAACATGTAATGAGCTGGATATAATGAGCTAACATATGTACCAAGAATAAAGAAGTTTGCAGGAAAGCTTTCTTCATTCAGATTGTTGTATGACAAATCAAGGACTTCCAAAACAGGAAAAGCTCCAAACCCCCGTGGGAGGGAGTTTAAGCGATTCATCCTGGGAGCAAAAAAGAAAAAAAACAAAAAACTTTAAGCACAACTAAAGAAGACGAGCATATGCAAGTAAAATTCTACCAACTGACCCCAGATTGAGGATGCGTAGTTTGGGCATAGAGGATAGAGATACTGGGAGCTCCTCTATGTGATTATTGAAAAGAGTCAATATCTCCAGATTCACAAGATTGGCCAAACCAGGTGGAATATCTGTGTGATAACATAAGGTGAAAAATCATAAATTTAATTAAAGTCATCCTTATAACATCTATTGTTGTCAAATGATATAAGTGTCATATATACTGTTAAGCACAACTTTACTCACCAATTATTTTGTTGTGACTCAAAGTCAGTCTTGTAATATTTGACATATTCACTGAAATGCAGGTTAAAAAGTATGAGCCGAGTAATTTCAGAAATTGTTTTAGTTGAGGGAGATTTTGCAATAAAATCAAACGAGTCTGTCCTTAGTATGTTGTGATCTACTGATGACATACAATGTAAATTTCCAGACTTTAACTTCAGGACAAAAAGTTAAAATTCAATATTTTGTTTACATTGAGAAGGGAGGTTATGGCATTTGTATTCTGACTTCATTTTAATTGGGTGTTAACTCAGCCTTTAATTTGTAGGAGACTGATCGAATTTATGTCAAAGGCTTGTTAATGACTTAACAGACATGGTCTCATGTGCATGTGTCAAAAACAGGTGGCCCGCCCACGACCAACTTCAGACTCTTTGACAGCTCTGCCTTTGAGCTCCTCTCAAAGACCTCCACTTGCCAAATTTGGGCATAGCTTCCGTTCCCAGAATACTTACGAAGCCCTGGCATCTCCTCAAACGAAGAGATTCCCTTTTCCATGAGATCCAGTTCTGGATTTCCAGAGGAACGAGCCTCGTCCAGCACCTTCTTGGCCTTCGACATCTTCGGGCTGGGTATGCAAGACACTGGGGCTTGATTCATCGCGCACAAAATACCGAACGGGGCGCGCACGTAAAAAGTGGGATGGGCGACGGCGGAGCCTTGTAGTGTTTTCGATCTCTCGACTCAGAACTTCGCAGGGAAGACCGCCAGGGAGCGCCATGAACTATGGTGTTCGCGCGACGCGATTTGAATTTGACAATATGCGATATTGAGTGAAAATGACCAACCTCCCTGCGACCTACTGTGAATAAGAAAAAAAAGACCCACGAAGGTACTTGTGAGAGGCATAGGAAGTAAACTTAAATTCCTATACCTACCAAAAGCACAAAAAAAAAAAAAAAAAAAAAAACTCGAAACAGAGGTTTTACTGCGAAAGTAAAATAAAAGGTAAGTTGGTGAACGGCTGCGGGTCTGCGGGTAGGCATGCCAGTTTGACACGCCTGTGAGGCAGTGTTGCCTATCGTCGGTTCGCAGGCGCCAAGTTATAAGCTGAAAGTTGCACAATGGAATACATTATTTGAAAAAAAAAAATCTAACATAGTAAATGAGATATATTTGTGTAGAAGATATCGGTATGAGTCGCTGACATGATGTGTCAGTAGCTTGATACATCTCTTTTTTTGTGGTCATTCCCTTCTAAACGTCTATTCAACTTCAGTTCAAAGCTGCTTATATTTTTTTTAAAGTTACAGTGTGACGTGTGTACATCCGCAAAGCTAATCGCGGTGGTGAAGGGGGCGGGCTGCAGCGCTTCGAGTGTGGGTCGCTCCGCGCAAACCGCCCGCGCGCGCGACTTGTCTTCTCCGCGACTCCAGCTGAGCGCCCTGTGGCCCCGCGCCCGCGCGCTGCTGCCCGCCGCCCTGCCGCCGCGCCTGCACGCGCAGCGCCTCCCCCGCGGCTCCCCGCGCCCGCCGCTCCCCGCCCCTCTGCGCCTGATGATCTAGGACGAGTCCGAAGCGGGCGAGCGCCGCGACGCAGCGCGCCGACGCCGTGAGGGGGACGAGGACGGCACGAGGCGTCGCTCCGCGGACGCCGACCCAGCGGCACGTGGAGAGTGCTGGCGCATGGCGCGGGGCAGAGGGGCGCGGGGCGGGCGCGGGGGGCGGCGCGGCAGCGCGACGCCCATTGGTCCTGGTGGTGGCGAGGGGAGTGGGGCGGGGCGGCGCGGGAGCTCCCCCACTTCCCTTTCACTACTCTGGCTGGGCCCCTGTGGCCCTGTGAATATTGCAGCGAGCCTCTCTCTCTCCCTCTCGCTCTAGTCCCTTGCTCTCGCCGCCCCCCGCCC
>NW_026267367.1:444399-445596 GCF_000697945.3 Frankliniella occidentalis | reverse complement strand
GGCGGCGCGGGAGGAGAACACAGCGCGTACAGCGCACACTGTCCTGCTCCCGCCGTGGCTCTGTTGTGTTTCCTCTCCCCGCCCCTCCCACCAAACGGGAGCACGACAAGTCCCACCCATAGTAGCAGCATGGTCCCCTCTTTTTTTGGCGGGCGTTGATTCCCCTCGTCGTCAGAGGGGGGAGAGGCCTCCATAGAGCAGCAGGGAAGTCCTCGCAAGACCAGTATTATACAGAAGATGGGAGATCTCGTCTTGTACTTTGGAAATTTTTCTCTAGAGGCGTCTGAGCTGCTTCTGCCGGGCTCCTGCAGCAGCATGCTCATCGAGGTCATCGCTCGCTTCACGCTCGCATGCGTGAGGCGTGGCGTCGTCGTTGCATCATCTCAGGTCGGGCGGCGCGGCGCTGCATTCCCAGGTGGCATTACCATCTCGCATCGCCCGCCTAGAGACAGTGAAAAGGGGGGGGGGAGAGGGAGCTGTTCCGCGGGAGTGGTCCTCAAGTCCGCTGCTGCTGCCTCTGCTGGTCCCCGACCGGGCTGGGCCGGGGCCGCTCGGCGCGGCACCAGCACAGCGCCTGCGCCGTAAGTGTGACATAACTTGGCCGTCGGCCACGTGCAGCAGCTTCGCCGCGGAGGCCATGGCCGTCGTCACCACTAGCTCGGCCGCACGTCGGCGTCATGCCCGACCACAGCAGAAAGTCCTCGCTCGCCCTGCCATTCGCGTGGACGAGCGGCCAGAGGGGGCGCAAGCCTCGGCGGGCGCGGCCGCGTCCTGGCCGCCTTCATAAGTATTCTAATGATCGGGACGCACCGATTGAGGCGCCACGTGGCGCCGCTTTGGCGCGCGTGCGGCTCTGGAGGGGGACGGGGTGGATACGGAGGGGGAGGGGCAGGCATTGGCGCCCACATGTTCGCGTGACCGGCCGCGGCACCTCCAACCTCCACGCCCCTCCGATATACATGCTCGGACTCGGAGGCGCGCGCTTCGCGTGGAGGAAGAGGTCGAACGGGGGGCGGTAATGGTAATGCGCGAGCGGGACGGGGCGGGGTGGACACTCATAATACATCGACCTAATCACCACCAGGGCCCGCCGCTGCCCTGCTAGGCAGGCGATGGGCAGTTCGGGCAGCTCTTCGTGTTAGGAGAAAGAGGAGGGGGGGGGGGCGAAGTGCGCGGTGGCAACAGCCTACTCCAGAC
>NW_026267367.1:441785-442164 GCF_000697945.3 Frankliniella occidentalis | reverse complement strand
CCCCCGGTGTAGAGGAGAGAAGAAGGGGGGAGGGGTCCTCGTGCGGGCCGCTATCTCCCCTATACTCACGCCATATCGCCGCCCTGTGCGGATTTCGCCCGCTACAGCTGCACGTGTCTGCTAAACGATTCTGTATCGCCCTTTTTCTTTCGCCAATTATTCGCGGTCTCATTCTTGCACTCGAGTGGCGCCACCTGTGTTTTTATGTGTAAGCGATATGAGGTAATGTTGTATCCCGTTGCCATGCCATGTTGTGCTAACGTCGTACATACACGTTGTTGTTCATGTACTACAGTACTACTACTCGTTCCTCATGATTCATGACTGGCCTTTCTCTCCTCCCTCCTCCCGTTCCACTCACTCGTTGCGGGGCGGGGCG
>NW_026267367.1:433182-436995 GCF_000697945.3 Frankliniella occidentalis | reverse complement strand
CGCGGGGGCTTCGCTCCACGTGTCCACGTGTGGGCCTCCCTGTCCTCGTTCCGTTTAGTTTGGGCCGCGCCGCGGTGCGATCGGCCGGCTGCAGCTTGGCGGCCCCGGCTGGGCTCTGGGCTCCCCGCCCGCGGGCGCCCGCGGCCAGAACAAGGCGTGGAGCACGTGCGGGGGCCGGCGGTAAACGGGCCCCGGGAAAACACTGCACTTCGCTAGCGGTTTCATTTTAGTACAAAATAGTGTCAGTCGCACTACGGTGTTAAATTATTGCAAAAAAATAAATAAATAAATAAATAAAAATAAAACAAGATCGTCGTAAGCTATTTTTTGGCAGAAAGGTTGGGATCATCCAGAAAGTACGTCCGTTTCGAACCTTCCAAATTAAGACAATGCAAGCTCTCATGACGCCTGATGGGTAGGCAAAATCTTGCATGCCGTGCATGAGTGTATTGCGGGGTGGCCTACCCCGAGTTTTGCAGGCGCCGAGCTTCTGTAATTTGCAGGATGATTTTGAGAGAAACGGACTACTTTCTGGACGATACAGACTAACTGAAGAGACGTCTTAACAACACGCACATCTTTACACGATTACCTATTTCACCTATACTGTACCAACGGAGACGTTCTATTTTTTTGTATTTTTTTTTGTGGGGTCCTGGAACAGGTGCCAGCTTCTAGTTTGGATGGCCCGGGGCTGCTGCTGCATCCAGTGAGGGGCAGTAGTAGTCAAGGTCTTCCTTTCTCTGTCTCTCTTACGCTTGTGCCCGCGGCGGTGCCCCCCCCCCCCCCTTTCCACATGAGGTGCGAAGTGAGGTGAATGAGGAGGAGCGCCCCGTCCCCTCTCACTCTCTTTCCCCCGGGCGGGGCGTGGCGGGGCGTGGCGGGGCGGGCACGTGTAGAGCTTATTCACTCACTCGCCGTGCTCGCCATGCGGTGTGCAGCGCCGGCGGCGTGCCCCCAGGAACATCATGCAGTGGCACGGCCCGCTCTATGGCGCCGCCGCCTCACCTCCCGCTCCGCCGTGTCCGGTCCGCGGCGCTTCCTCCCGCAGTCTCTCTGCGCGATCCAATCTACATCCGCTCGCCCGATTACCTCGTTAAACCGCACAGGGAGCGCGCCTCACGTCGTATGGTGGCGTGAGTGAGCCCGCCCATGTGCCAGGCCAGGGGGCTTTGCTGATTCGCCCCACATCCGTACTTTTTTGTGGATAGACACTGTACTTTAATCATGATACCGTAAGACCTAGGACCTAGGTCGTACAATCTAGGCGCAATCGAAGAGAAGAAAACGGGTGGACAACAGAGGGGTGGGCCGCGAGGCCTTGTTTGCCTGCAGAAATATCAGTGGAAATTTACTTTGAAAAAATGTGCAGTAATTTCTAAGGATCGTTCTATTTATTTGTGAAAATAATCATGCAAATTCATATGTGATCCTATGAATGCCGACCACAGGGTCCTGGTCCACCAGGTGCCATGCACTTTGATCCTCGGCCGGTCGGACAGTCACTCGAGTGTCGTGGGTTGGGCAGCTGTGTGGGGCATTGGGGCAACCTTGGACGCGCGATGCACTTTTTATTGGTCTGTCGACACTGCTTCACCTCGTTGTCGGTTCGGTTTCGGCTCAGCCGGAAGCCCCCCGTCGTTCGTTGCGCTGCGCTGACGTGGTCCGCGCATGATGCCATCGACACGCTACGGCACGGGGGGCAGCGGGGGGCTCCACGTGGCCGAGGCCTAGACCATTACCAGGCGAATGCAAGCCATTGCGAATGCGCGGCAAACGGCGGCATGGGGTGGCGAACTGGACAGACAGCCCTTATAGACAGGCGTGGGCTGGGTACTGTGCAGTGGCGGTGGGGAGGGGAGGGGGGGGTGGAGGTGACCGGTGTTTGCACGCGTGAGTGGCCGAGGCTCGTGCAACATCATCAAGTAGAGTGGCCTGGCGGCGGCGACGACGACTCTCGGCCCCCCGCGCGCCGCGCCCGCCGCACTTCCAGCCCGGCGGCGGCGGCGACGGCGACGGCATGGCGGGTGCGCTGAAAATAATGTAAATGCAATTTCAGGGAAGTTCCCCGCTCTCTTGAAAACACTTTACGAAGAGATGCAGTTTGTTAGAAATTATTAACTTGCCTTAAGGACAGCCCCGGGACTTCCGCACTGTCTCTGTGCTCGTCTCTGTGTATTCCAGTTTATTCTCCTGGCGCGTCCGGGGTGTTAAGGTCAGAAGGCAAACACGGCATTATCCCCGGCCTCTCCTTGCTCCTGCTCTCATCCTTCTTTTCTCTCCACTTCCTTTCATCCCTTTGGAATTCTCCGACTTGACTCAATTAGCCATTTCGAGGGTATTTATCCCGATGCCTGAAAGACATTGACTTGGCCTCCCCCCCTTCCCACTCCAAACCTTTTAACGACTTGAGCGCGCGTGGCTATGCGGATTCAGAGAGAGATAGAGGGGAAATGGGTCAGACTGAACCAAGGGGTGGATAGAGGGGGGGGGGTATGTCTGCGTGGTCTGCTTCTGTCTGTGACGGCGCTAGGTGAACTTGGTGAGAGGGGGAGGGGGTGAGCGTGCCAGACCAGTGCCACCTGCTCACCTCGCAACCCTCACGGCGCTTGTGCGTCGCACACCGGCCCACCCCTTTGTTCACTCTGCAGACGTGTGGTGGTGGTGGTGCAGTTCTGATGCAGTGGCGCAGCGCCGACGTCTGTCTGGCCCCATCCCCGCCCGGCAGCCGACACCCGCCTCCAGGTGCAGCGGAATGGACCGGGGAATGTGGGGTGGCCGCCGGGGTGGAGGTCAGCCGCGTGCCGCGTGTGAACCAAAGCCGTCGGACAAAAGAGCAGACGCGGCAAGGGGGGACGGGGTCGTCCTGACTGCATTTTTCTCTCAGGTTTGTTTATTTTTTCGGATTTCGGCATACACGCGGCACACAAACTCAAACCGGATGAAGGGGGGAGCAGGGGGAGCTGTTAAAAACGTCACACCTATGTCACCCTAAATTAATTGGTGCCTTGCCAGATGTTAAAAAAATGTGTCCCCCTTTTCAAAAGTTATGATTTTGTTGCCAAAAGCACCAAGGCCGGATAAGAACGGAACCTTTGTCGACTCATCGGGCATAAGCGGGTGACGAAATCGTCTCACCCTTGAAAAGGTGAATGTAGATTTTTAGCAGATGATACGTAGTAATCAGCAGCTTGTACTCAAGTAAAGTGCAAAAGTCCGTTTGTTAGTTTAGCAGATGATACGTAGTAATCAGCAGCTTGTACTCAAGTAAAGTGCAAAAGTCCGTTTTTTAGTTAAAGCGTGAAGTTGTCAGTTGTCAGCGTCAAAAGCAGAAACGCTGTAACGCTGCCAGAGCGTAAAGTTCAAAGTTCGCCAGTTAAAGCAGCAGAAACGCGCAAGCAGTAGTCCAATGTATTGTGGTGTGGGGCTCTCGCGCGCCTCTGCCCGTGCCCCTGCCCCTGTAGTGCTGTTCATGCCTAGCAGCTGCCGCGCAGCCCTATGGAGCTCTGGTCGCCGTTCTCCGGCCGCCTTTTAATGACCCGCCGTCATAAAAGTGAGCATAAAGCAGTGGGCCACCGCGCCCAGCCAAGCCGTCGCCGTATGTGTGTGTGTGTGTGTGTGTGTTTGTGTGCGTGTGTGTGTGCGTGCGTGCGTGCGTGCGTGCGTGCGTGTGGGGATTTAACACTGCCGCGTTCAATGGTGATGCGTTCAATGTCACCGCGCCCCGCTCGCCGCGCCATGTTTGCCGCGTCCCGCTCGCCGCGTCCCGCTCGCCGCGCCACGCTCACCGCGCCACGCTCGCCGCGCCACGCT
>NW_026267367.1:429116-432831 GCF_000697945.3 Frankliniella occidentalis | reverse complement strand
CGCCGTGCTCGCCGCGCCACGATCGCCTCGTTCAAAGCCGCGTTCAAAGCCACGCCTAGCTGCCGCTGTGCCGCGTCGCGCCTCACCGCTTCTGCCGCGCCTAGAGTTGATAGTAAAAACTCAACGCCAATCGCCAAAAGTCATCTGCTTTCACGTTAGCGTTAGCGTTAACGTTTTTTTACATGACTGAAAAGGGGAGTTAATTTTAGTATCAGATAATGCGTAGTGTTATTGTGCTGTCGTTTTTTTGTAAACCTTCCGTTTGCACATTTTTGTTTCTCCTCGTAAATAAAAGTGCCACAGCGGGGCGGGGGCCGGTGGGGGCGGTGGCAGGAGCTGGGCGGCTGGGGGCGGGCCTAGTGGGTGCGCGATAACGCCCTAGGCTCCCCGCCGTTGCACGCGCCGCCTGGTGGTGACGTATACGCCGTCCTCTTGGCGCGGCGCAGCGGCAGTACGACCAGGGTGTACTGTTGTGAGGAGGCCACGCGCCTCTGCTCTCCCTCCCTCCCCCTCTCCCCCGGGCAGCCAAACACGCGTCGTCCGGACAGCGGCAGCGCGGCGGCGGTGACGGTCTGCCCCGCGGCGCGCTGCTGACTGGCCTGCCTGCCTGGCTGTCGATCCCGCGAAATACGTCGCAGGTGCGGCGCGGCGCGTGGTGGTGGTGGTGGCGGCGGTGGTGTTGGCGTCGTGGCGCCGCGGACGCTCTTGGCGCATGGCACACACACGCACACACACACACACACACACTCGCATAATCTTTCGCGCTGTGCAAAAATGTTCATCTTATCATTTACCTCAGCAGGAGAGTGCATGGTGCGACTTGCGGACTGCTCGAGGAGCTCCCGTAGGCACAAGCTACTTGCTACCCCTTATCCCCCCCCCACACCCCCCCCTCTCTCTCTCTCTCTCGCTCCCTCCCTGCGACACGGGCTGCATGTTCTCCTCCCCGCTTCTCCCCTCCTCTCTCCTCTCAACGGAGCTGTTTGCTTTGCCGGAAGTTTCGTAACTCCCTTACGGGGAGCAAGAGGCAGATGGTCGCGCGGAGCGGAGCCCGTGCCGCCGGGCGAGGGGCGCGCGGTGGTGAGTGAGCGGAGAGAGGAGAGGTAAGAGGGTTTTCTCTCTCTCTCTCGGCACAATACGCCCGCCTCCGCTCCGCATCGCCGTCTCGTCAGGGGAGCGGTAACCGTGCGCAGGGCGTTTACAGGCGGCGGCGGCAGCGACACCGATGGCGTGCAGAGTACAGTATATAAGGGGAGGCGGGGGCGGAGATAGCGCTTGGTTTTGTTTGCGCCCTCGTTGTCGTCGTCTCCCCCGAGGTCCCCGTCGTCATGTCATCTCGTCTCTCCCCGCCCCGCCCCGCCCCGCCTCGGGACGCTTGCTGCCCGCTGGCCGAGCCCTGTGCGTTGCGAGCGCGCGCGAAGGTTACAAGGCCGCGCCCAGCCCAGGGCCTATAGGACGCCACACGCCGTGCCAGGGCGCGCCAGCAGGGCGCAGCCCGGGCCCAGCGGCGGCACGTGGCAGAGCGCCCCCTCCCCGCCGCGCCACCACTTCCCCGCCGACCACCCCCTCCCCGCTGGCGCCCGCAACCCCATGGCTCGGCGGCGGCGCTGAGCCGACTCGTCCCCGCACCCCCACCCTCCACCCCCACCTGCACGGCCCCGCGCGCCGCACCCGCACGCCCGCATCTCATCCCTCTGAGGAGCACGGGGCGCAATTCTCCAGCTGGTTGCCTCCCCTTTTCTCCAGTATAGTCGCAAGGAGTCTCCTCATTGACGTTGCGGGAATAGGAGAGGCCGTGCTGCCCGGAGACTCTTCTTATCCCGCTGTCCCGCTCCGGCGTCGAGGAGTTTGGGCCGAGTGTCCGCGGCCTTGTCCACGCGCCGCCGCCGCCTACTGTGTGCCCCGGATGATACTGTTCTTTGGCGGCCCACACGCGTCCCCGCGGTGGCGGCGGCTATTCTGTTCTGCTGTGAGCCGTGCCCGAGCCGTGCTGAGCCGTGCTGAGCCGTGCTTAGATCGTATTAGATGTGCTGAGCAGCAGAGGCCGCCTCACAGTGGTGGTGTTCTGCGCAGCGCCAAGTGTCGGCGTCGACGGCTTGCGATAGCGCCGCGCACAGACCCATCATAGTTCTCTCCGAACAGGACGCCGGCGCCCGGCGCGCCAATGACGTAAAGGCCACACACGTGCACGATGTGGCGGGGCGCGGCGGGGCACGGCGCGGAGGGGCGGGCTCGGCCCGGGTCGGAAGCTGACGCATTGTCACCCCGCCAAGCCGACCCGCTGTGTGTAACGGAGATGCCTTACCGCGCCACGCCGTGTTGCGAATTCGTGGTATAGGTGTATGTTGTCGTGACGAGGGCGCTATGGGCAGCTGAGCGAGGAAGGACACGTGGAGGACGAGGACGCCGAGGAGAGGAGGAGATGGTAGGGTGAAGACGGAGCCCTCCATCAACCTCTCCCTTCAAAGCTTAAGGGTGCACTCACTATTTGCCTTTGACGTCGCGTGCTTTTCTCGGTCGGGTTTGTTCTTGTTTTCACGATAAATAATGCCGCAGGCTTGTGGACCGTGTTGTTGTGCCGGGGGCAGAATTGCGACACGAGGGCCCTCCTAGGGCAGAGAGGGGTAGCGTTCCATAGTGTTCCAGCGGCGCCCCGCTCTCCCTCTCTCCCCCTCTCGTCCAGAGGGGGCAGCCATTGGGTATGCCCTCTGCAGCGCTACGCTGCGCCACTCCCGAACGCTGTGCTGCGCGTGGCTAGGCCTTCTGGCCCGCCGCGAGCCATGGCACTGCAAAAAAAATAAAAATCGAACAAAGTCTTTATTGGAAATTAGGCCGTGACCGCTTTCGTTTCTCGACTTTTATTTGTTCTCGCGCTTTTTGGCGTAAGTGCCAGAGCCAGCAAGAGAAGGAGAGGATGGGCCAAAGGGCAAAGATACCGGAAGCAGCTGCTAGCAGCCCTACACGCGAGCCTGGAGAGTGCGGGGGTAGTTGAAAAGGTTTCAAAGGGAGCCTCGTTGCCCGCCCACCGCGTACTTTTACTACCCTGCCGTTAGCTGCGGGGATTGGACGGGTTGAGAACTTTGCTTTGCTCCAACCACCACCATCATTTGCGCTCATCCGCCTGTACGTCCCGCTTGTCGCATTCTATGTCGCTCCGCAGTGCCGTATGGGAGCGATAAAGTGTGTGTGGAGTGCAAAGGGCTTTTCCCTCATCTACTGCTGCCCCTCACATTCATACCCCCACCCCTAACAACGAACCCCCAGCCCCGCGTCACGCACGCGGCCGACCTTGGGACCTTGGGAGCCTTTCTGTAAGTGTATTTTGAGTATCTCTCATTTGCCTGTCTGCCGCCTCATTTCCTACCACACCGGCCAGGGGAATCTTGCCCCCATTTTCCATCCTCCTCCTTCGAAAGATCAACGCAAAAGAACTCTCTCCAGCTCGGCCACACCGCTTTGCTGCGGATCGGAAGGAGAAATTTCCGTCCTTTTTCCGACTCGACTTTTACTTTCCTGCTGGAGCCCCAGCAGTGCAAACTCTACCCCCTCCCCCCTCTACCTCCTTACCTTCCTACCCTTCTTACGTCACACTTCCCCCACCACCACCGCCAGGATTGCACCCCTTACAGCCAGCGCGCGGAGAGGCACAGGGGCCCCCCGGTCGAACCCGGCCCAATGAGGAACCCGGGGGGACTCGCAAGAGGGGAGGAGGGGG
>NW_026267367.1:422893-428356 GCF_000697945.3 Frankliniella occidentalis | reverse complement strand
ACCCCCACCTCCCCTTCCGCCACCACCGGCTATCCCATCCCCCCGCCCAGCATCCCCGTCGGGGTCGTAAATGTTGGCGGCGGGGCCGGTGGGGGCAGTAGGGGGCGCGTGGTCGTGGTGGGGAAATGGGGGCCAAGGTTCCCGACGACGGCCACCGTCGCACCCTCACGCACCCCCTCCCTCCCGCATTCCGTCTTCCAGGAGTCCCCTTTCCACCCCTGTACCATAATCTTGTCCCACACCATGCACCCTTAAATATGTACCATCATGCCTGTTCCCACGCATCTCTCCGTCTGGAGCCAGGAAAAATATCGAACCAGCAAAGGGTGACCACAGTCTGGCCGCAACGCTCTGAATGTGTTCGCTGGAAATTTCCGAAATTAAAGCAGTAAATGCTAAATTTGGAATTCTTTTTCTTTTTCTTTTTCTTACAATAGCGACTTCATATTATTACAGTGCTGTGTGCTGAAAAATCGCTGCGCCTTCCGGACTGGCCGCGCTTCACCACCCCTCTCCCCCTAAACCTTCCCCCTCTCTTGGATAAGCTGGGACGAGCGTGTAATCTCTCATCTCTGGGGCTGTCATCGGCCTTGTCGGACGCCCCCGACCAACCGCTCCCCTCCCCTCTGCACGGGGAGGTGTAACGGAATGTGGGGTTGGCGTTAGCAGGGGGTTGCTGGCTGGACAAGAAGGCGCCCGTTGGCGTTAGGTACAGGTTGTGGACAAAGGGGGTAGGTGGGTTAGGAATGTCACCTGCAGCTTCGTGATGACGCCTAATTAGGACACAGCACCACCAGGCCTGGCCGCACGCTGCTGGCTCGGCGGTGGTGGGGCTCAGCACCCGGGACTGACTATAACACGGGCAAGCAAGCCAGCAGGCCAGGGCAAGGCGTCCCCGCGGCTCTGGCCCTCGGGCGCGCCGCGCCGCACAGCCGCGCGCGTGGCCCTGACTCACAGTCACCGCAGCGGCGGCGGGGCGGACGGAGGTGGGCGGGTACAGGGTACATAACATGCCCGGAGGTGCCCGAGAGAGCAGCAGCTCCTGTAGCAGGGCCAGCAGCAGCAGCAGCAGCAGCAACAGCAGCAGCAGCAACAGCAGAGGTATGCGCGGAGTGCGACATACTGTAGGAAAGAGGGCCGTTCAGCATCCGCAGCTCCTCCTGCCCACGCCCACCTGCCCTACTAGCTTCTCCGTCCTTTCCCTTTATTTCCCCACCCCCTTCCGCCCTCTGCTGCTTCTTGTATGCATAATGAATAAATATTTGCATTGGGCCCCGGGAGCACGCACAAGTGCGCGCGTGCGGCACACACAGGTCACCGCGCGCGCACTGCGCGGCCCCGGGCGGCCCGGCCCGGACCCGGACCTGACATCAGCTCCGCCGCGGCGCGCAACACATCTTTTCCGAATGTTTACGGTGTGTGGAGTGACGAGGCGCGCTGGCGAACGCTGACACGTGCAGCCCCCGCAGCACCCCGACCGCCACCACCGCCCCCCGCCACAGCTATCTCAACACATGCAGCTGATTGAGATCGAACCGGATCGTATGTTTTTGTTGGTTATCTCGATGCCACGGTTGATGCACGCGCGCCGGTGCGGCACAACGATGCACCCAACCCAAACATCACTCCACCCTTATCAGGGTGAGGTAATATTGCCACTCGTGGGGCCGTTGCCACGTGCCGCCATATGCCAGAGGGCATGCGGCGGTGACGGCGGCGTCCTCGGGGGAGGTCGTCGCGGAGGTGGGAGTCGCCAGGAGCAAGTAGTCTCCGTGCCGGAGCAGCGGTACGGGCGCGCTGCATGAGCTGCTGAAATGAATGGTGCCATGCACGGCAGTCGGAGGCGCGGGGCGGGGCGGGGGCGATGGCGAAGCTGCCCGCACGTGGAAAGGCCCGGGTCCGCCCGGGGGGCCTACATGTTTAGGGAGTGGGCCGATGCGAGGGCGAGGGGCGCGGGGGGTCCTGGCGGGCTGGCGGGTCCGCGTGCGCGGCGAGGCCGCGCGCTGCTGTTCTCCCCGCAAGCAACGTCTGTCCGAGGCCTCAGCCAGAGCGGGGCCCCCGCCGCGCCCCGCCCCGCCCGCCCGCTCGGCGGTCCCAATCCGGCCTCTCCGCCGGCATGACGGTTTCCTCGTGGTCGTGGTCGCCCTGCTCCTCCCCTCGCCCCTCTTCTTTCCCACTTCCCCGACTTGTTCCTGTGGTTTTGCCCGCGCTTCCGGAACCAGCATGGCGGTAAATTCAATTCGACGAGCTGGGCGGGGTGGGGCGGGCGGGGCTGGGTCCGCTCCGCCGTCCAATTCGAGTTGGCCGTGCAATCTGGGGCGCCACTCTTCCCCCGCCTCTCCTCTTCCCCCCGGCAGTGAGTTTGCCCGCACACAGTACCCGCCGCGCCTGCCCCGCCGCCTGCTGCACGGCGGGTGACTCGCCTCGCCGCGCCGCGCCGCCGCCGGGGGGGCCCCGGGGGCTTCGCGTGCAGCGCCACACTGCAAAGCTCCGGCCGAGTTGCAACCGACGAGAGAGAGCAAAGTTCTCCGGCTCGTCCCTTGTTTATTCATGCCATTCAACTGGTGTTTCCTCCTTCTCTTCCGACGGCGCCGCGGGCCTCAATCCTTGCCGCTCTCGCTTGTATTCTCTGCTGCTACTTCTCTCGACGAAGACACCGCGGCTGGCTGGCTATTAATAATTCGGTAGACAAGTCCGCATGACACTCGAATGGATTCCTCCACAACTGTCTTGACGGATTCAGACCGCCCAGCCCCGGCCGCGGGCCTCCCGGCACACGCCGCGTTGTACTATTAAAAGTTTTATGTCAAGGGGGGGAGAAGGGGGGAACTCACGGGATGGGGAGTATTTTCGTATTTGTTCGGCTGTATTCCTGATTTCTTTTTTTCGCCTCCAACAAAACGCGGTGTCGGGCTTTCGCTGCCCTTCGCCCTTCTGAAAATGACAGCCAAAAATTAAAATCCTTCTCTCTTCGGTTTTCATGTAGCTTAGCTTGGCCGAAAACCGACAAGTCGAACGCTCTATTTTTGCGCAACATTGTATGAGGAACAAATAATAAACAGCCAAACACACACGGCGCACATCTCCAGCTCCGCGCGGTCCGCCCGGAGGCGCTCCACGCGCGCCGGCTGCGCAAACTCAATCCCACCGCCGTCTTTTCCTCCCACATTCCTTTTGTCCGCCCCGCGTTCGCGGCGTGACGTGCACAACTCGGACGAAGCGATGACCCACGCGAAACTCGACACTTTTGTTTTTTTCACTCGCTCGGCTTCGCGTTTCGAGCGCAGGCGTCAGCGGGATCCTGGCCGGCCCCGCGGCGGCCCCACTGCTGCTGCATGTTGGGCGTGTGCGTCGTGCGTCACAGCTGGGCGGCCCCGCAGCGGCCGGGCTGCTGAACAGGCATTACACCGAGTGCGCCATGCGCCCGCCATGCGCGCCCAAAACAGCGCTCGGTGTGAAAATAGCAGCCGCGCCGCCGCGGGGTGCCACTGAAACTCCTTATGGCGTCTTGTCTGGTCAGGTGCATAAGGACTGCGCGCGGCGGAGCGGAGAGAGAGACAGACAGACAGACAGATATGGTTGCTGTTCCCGCGATCCGACATGCGATAAGGCGAAGCTGACGGGGTATGAGATGGTTCCGTCCCCGTGGTGGGGCGTGGCGCGGGGCTGTCACTGGAGCCCCGGCCCGGCGCAGACTCGGAGACGATGCGCTAACGAGCTCGCTTCCTGTTGCAGGTGGAGGAGCACCACGTCGTTATCGGGGCTTGAAGACACCGCCGCCACCGCCGTCCTCGTCGTCGTCCGCCTCTTCCTCGGCGCCGTCTGAGCTGCCGTCCGCCGTCGTCGTCGGGATGGTGACGGCGCCCGCCGACGTCGCCATGTCGCAGACGTCCGTGCTGCAGGGCGCGCCGGGGGCCTGCCGCGCCGGGGCGTTCCGAGCAGGGGCGTTCCTCGCACGTGCCAGCGGTGAGTGTAGCGGACCCTCCTCGTACAGTAGGCCGTTGTTATCCGGGGCGGGGCGGGGCGGGGCGGGGCGGGGCGGGGCGATACGCCAAGAGGAATCGATTCGTAAATGCAAAAACATTGGTCTGGCCCGCCATCCTCTCCCGCCTTGCGCGGTGTGGCGGAATGGTCTGCACGTGGCGCGGCTGCGTGGCGTGGCGTGGCGTGGCGTGGCGTGGCGTGGTGGTCGGTCCGGGCCGCCGGCGGGGGGTTATTTGTGTCGGACGGACATCACTCATTCGGCCGCCGCGCCCGGGCCCGGGCCGGGGCCGCCGTGGACGTGGAGGCACTCCTGAGCATGCCCATAGCTCGCTCGCAGGCTTCGGCAGGAGGACGCCGCTCTGACTTATTGGTATCACCACCGCGGTTGCTCGGCGGGTCACTTTACATACTGCGCCCCGCGTTCGGAATAGGTGAGGAATGATAATGGCTCCCGTTTTGGCGTGGACTAGAGCGTCGATCATGGGGTATTTCCCCCCGCACCGCGCCCTCTTCCCCGCCCGAGCTGTCAGCAGGACTCGGTCTCAGCGCCCGGCAGTTAGGCACTCGGCGCACACCCGTGCGCGGCTGGGCTGCCTACCTCCTCAGGCGGCCTCCGCTGCTCGGCCGCGTGTCCGCGCGCCGGCATTCTTCTCGGAAACGCCCGCCCGGACGGACGGTGCTGCTGGTGTCGGTCGCGTCGCCACCACCAGAGACACCAGACACCCGAGTGCGACTGAATGATACGCCCGGGTATACAGTAGCGTCACGGGCCGCCTGCCGAAACTACTGCAGGGCCCGAGAAGAGCGAGGAATGGACAGGGACAGAATGAGATAAGTGGCCGTCGGTGCGAGAAGGATACCCGACTGAACTTGTCTTCTTGCATATCTCTCCGCGTATCTTGCTCTGAAACACGACTTGAATCCCCCCCCCCCCTCTTCTCTCTCTCCCTCTCGCCCAGGCCTTGCCAGGCGCGCGTGCCGCACCGCCGCGCCACTGTGTGTGTATCACATGTCACCGCTCGTCACGTTGCAGGGCGGTGATACAGTGGTTGTGCACGGCGGGGATTGCCGTAGTGCCGCAGTACCCAGTACCCTCTTGCTTAGAAGCCCTTTTATCGAAAGAGACTAGTCGGCTTTCAAAAACGATTTTCATTCAATTTTCTAAAAACGGGTTGCAAATGGACGCCAAGGAATTTGCAGTAAACACCACCATCACCACGACTGCCACCTTTACCTTTGCAGTTCTAGCTCCCATACTTTCTGCCCGCTCGGCCGTCACTACCTCTATGACCGCCACTATACTCTACTGCCTACATACCGCCTCCATGTGCCTTTTCCTGGAACACGAGGAAATTTCTCATCGCGGCACAAAATAATGCTTTGGCAGTTTTTGCTGCTGATTGATGGTTCCTGGCTGTGCAGCGGCGCGTGTGCGTGCGGCGAAGCAGGGCGGATACGAGGGGGTGGCGTGGCGGGGGG
>NW_026267367.1:418708-422439 GCF_000697945.3 Frankliniella occidentalis | reverse complement strand
TGATGGGCGGTGGTCGTCCCGGCGGAGCAGCAGCAGCAGTGGAGCGCGCGGTGGACGAAAAGGAGGACGTGCTCGGCATGTCGTAAGGAGGCAATGGGGGCTGCTGCACGTGGACGGCGGTGCGGCGCCACGAGGGGGGTGAGGGTTGAGGGAGAGAGAAGGAGGGGGAGAAGGAAAAGCAAGGCGTCGAGGAAACGTCTTGTGTTGCCGTTCTTTCCCCTTCACACCCGCGCTTGCTGCTTGCTTGCGCCCCGCACAAACAATGCCGATTTCCCCTCCGCTCCGAACCCCCTATAACCCCTCCAAAAAGAAGAACAACAAAAAGAAAACAGCCTCTCCGGGCCACTCGCTCGCCCCCCCCCCCGTCCCCCCTGCGTCGTATTCGTGTTACGCCTCGCTACCGCGAAATGAAAAGCCATAAGCGAACAGTGAACAAGGCTCACTCACAAACCACTTCGCTTTAGCGGGGTGTTCGCATCGTCGGTTTTTTGTGTGGCGCGCTTCTTTTCATTTTTCTTTCCTTTCCGCCCGGCCTGCGTCGCGTCAAAAAGTCAAAAGCAAGCGCCGCGAAACAAAAGGCGATTCGAGGTAATTTCTTTCCGCCTGGCCTCTTTGGCTGTTTGTTGCTGAAAACTAACGCCCCTCTTCTCCACGGGGACTTGACGCTGCGGGCAGCAGCACCGGCGGCGGGGTCTACGACCCGGTCTAGGACCCGGTCTAGGACCCGGTCTATGACCAGCCGTGTCGGCAACGAGCAACGGTTCTGCTCGTCTCGACCGACGGCGAAGTTGTGCGGCGGGACCGCGGAGGACTGGCGGCAGGAGAGGAGCAGAAGGCTTGACCACCGCTGGAGAACGTTTCCTTCTTTTCCGCTGCATCACCGCCGAGGTCCTCAGCAGCAGCCGTTGGTGTTCATGGAATATGGGCAGGCTGCCCAGCACGCCGTCCTCACAACACTGACGGCGCCGGCAACGCCTCCTCTTCTTCCTCCTCACGGCCAATTCCGGGGCAGCGCCCCACCGACACGTGTGCGTCCAGGGCGGGGCGGGGCGGGGCGGGGCGGGGAAGGGCGGGGTCGGAGGGACGCCGATCATCACTGCGGGCCCACGGGTCCCGCCCCGCCCCACCCCGCGATCTAAGTCGGTGCGTCGAGCTGCGTGCTATCTGCAGGACGGGACGGCGCGCTGCCCCGCCCCGCCCCGCCCCGCCACGCCACGCCACGCCACGCCACGCCACGCGCAGAGTGGGGAAAGTAGGCGGCAAGGGGAGCGGGGGGAGTGGAGGCGGCGGCGGCGGCGCTGCGCGGGGAGAAGGGGAGGGGAGCGTCCCAGCTGAGCAGTGACCGGGCGAGCCGAGCCTGCCGAGCGCTCCACGTGGCCCGGCGCGGCCGCCGACCCGCTCCGCCACCCCCTCGCCCCTCCTCCCCCTCTCCCCGGCCCGGCCCCGGGCATTGCTTGGCTCTGCGGTCGACACGTGTTTGTGACGTCACCTCGCAAGAGCATGGGGCCGCCACGCCACGCCCCGCCACCACGCGCCGCCACGGCGCGTCACAGCAGTCCGCCGTGTGCGACCGCCGTTTTCACATACTGTGCGGTCACATAGTGGTCACATCGTGGTCACTGGTCACATCGTGGTCACATCGTGGTCACATCGTGGTCACATCGTGGTCACATCGTGGTCACATCGTGGTCACATCGTGGTCATATTTGAGTAACATCGTGGACGTGCAGTATTTTACAATGTGATCACACTGTGGTCACACCCCGCACCGACCCGGGAAGGGATTTTTTTTTGGGGGGGGGGATTCAGCTTTGGCAACCGCGCGAGCGCCACGGCGGCACCACGCGGTTTATTTCTGGGTTCGCGAAACGTGACACGGATCACGCTTCGCTCGCACGCACGCACGCGCTCCGCGCTCGAGCACGCTCACTCGTCGTCTCAATCATGTCTTTCCTCGTCATACGCGCGTGCACGTGCACCTGCCCGCGGCACGCTCACTCATGCGCTGTTTGTGCGACGGCTGAACTCGTATTGTTCCCGTTTGTTTCTTTCTGTTTAGGTCACCTTTCTGCAACACACGGGCATTATGCCCTCGGTCATGTGTGTGGGGTAACTTTTATTTCAAATAAATTTTATTTTAACCGCCAAAAAGCGCGCGGCATGTTTATGATTGGGAAGAGGTGGGAAGTCGCCAATAATGAAGCGTTCCCAACTTATAAGCCAACACACGTGTGTGACCTTTTCATTCACTAGTGAAACTGTGTGCGTGGGTTGCCGGTCGGTCGTGTCGTGTGTTCGCGCATGTCGGCCGCGAATAAGACGGATTACATACACGCCGGACGTGGCGTGGCGTGGCGTGACACGGCGGGCGCGGCGGCGGCACGCCAGAGAGGCTCGTGCAGCACCTCCCCCCGCATGCATGCAGCACGCGGCCGGCGCGCAGCAGCAGCAGGGGTTGATGGCGCCGGGCGCGGCGGGGGTAGGCCGCCCGGCCGCACGCCCGCGTGCGTGTTGCCTACCCCGACGGGGCCCCGCTCCCCGGCTCCCCGCACTGGGTCATCGCCTCGGCCCCGTGCCGCGCGCCCCGCCACTCCCCGCCCCCTGGCGCCCCGTGGGGAAGGAGGGCGCCACAGGCCACAGCCGGGGCGCGGTGTGTGTTATTGATGTGTGTGCAACCGCTTGCGACACCAAGTGAAGGGACGCCTTTTGTGGCCGCCCTGGCGGAGGAGATAGACCCTGGAGGAGGGGGGAGGGGGTTAGAGGAGATAGGCGAGGTTTTTCACTTTGCTGCTTCGTAGAACAGGGCCCAAAGGATGACTTGGAGTAGTTGGGCGTGTGTGTGTGGACAGGAAAATAGCCAGGTCCGCGGCGGTAGCGCCGCCTCCTGCGCCGCGCGCCGCCACGCCCCGCGAGCAGCGCGCCGCCGTGGGCCGCGGCCCGGGGAGCGCGCCTGCCCGCGTTCCTCTCGCGGTCAATGGCCCCCCCGGGCCGGGCCGCGAACCTCGTGCGAACCCCCCCGCCCCCGCCGTCCCACACCGCCCCGCGCACCTCTGCGCCCTGCGCTGCTGTGGTGGCCGCCCGCGGGGCCAGCGCGGCCTAGCAGCTCTCCATCTCCCCCGCACCCCCTCTCTTCGAAATGCACTCACTCGACTGTGTGTACACCTTTTAGGCCCCTATTGAATACTTTCTCTCTTGCTCCCTCCCTCCACCTCCCTACCTTGTCTTGCCCCCTTCGATTGAGGCCGCTCGTTGTTGTCCGATGATAAAGACTGGCCGATATCCCCCGTTCGACAGCAACCCCCCTTTACAACCGGGTGGGTGTGTGTGTTCTAGGGGCGTGGCGGGGCGTTGGTGTTGTCTCCGGCTCTCAAACTAGGGCAGCGCGCGGCAGCCTGAACGGCAAACACTGCGGCGTACAACAGATTTTCGCGGTTTAGTCAACACGCGAGTCTATATCTATATGTCTAACCAATACAGGGAAGGCAAAGTAGTTTGTTGTGGTCGCGCGATCAGGCCAGGTCCACCAGGCGCGCCCGACCGGCCGCCGGGATGCCGATGCACTTCTAGTAGGCGAGCGCGCTAGGGTCGAGGGGCGGTGCTCCCGGCAGGCCGCGCCCCGCCGCCGGTTGCGAGCAGCCGGTTCTCACGCTGCTGCGGGCCACGCGCGCCCGTTGACCCCCTCGTCTAGCTGGACGCGAGACCAGGCCCAGGTGTGTGACCCGGCGGGGGCG
>NW_026267367.1:414797-415478 GCF_000697945.3 Frankliniella occidentalis | reverse complement strand
CACGAGCCTGGCACCTTCGGCAATCTACGGGTCCCTTCCAGAATTATGAGATCTCGAAGGGACCCTAAGATTGCAGAAGGCACCTGGCTCGTGCTGGCTCGCACAAAACTGCGCGAGCCAGCCTGGCTCGCAACCTGGCTCGCGCGCACAACTCTGCAGGACGAGCGGAAAACCACGGCGAGCATGACGCGCAGTTAACGACCCGCGGACCAGTCATCGGCGGGGCTCGTCCATGTCCTATGGGCGGGTATTAGGAGGAGGAGGAGGTGGGAAAAATACCCTGACACGCTGCTGAGAATGGCCTAAAAAAAGAGAGAAAATAAACGGTCGTTTTAATTTCGCAAACTCGGCAGAAACAGCGGCCCATTACTAAATCTGCTCGCGTGCACAGCGCCGAGTGTTTACACGCTCGTTGAGCACCTCGTTGAGCACGCCCGCGGCGGCGCGTCACGCCCCAGCGCCCCCCGCGGCGGGGGCCCCCCAATGAGACGCACACCCGCTCACCCCTTCACCTCTCGGTAGTAGTTGTTCGCCGCCCTCTATCTGCGCAGCCCCAGCTGCTGCTGGGGGTAGGGAAGAAAAATGTGCGAAGAGGCGAGAGTGTGAAAGCTGAGAGGGGAGCCGGGGAGCGTGGGCTGGCTGGGGAGGGGCGCGGGGCGGCGGGGGGCGGCAGCACCCGGG
>NW_026267367.1:402929-407443 GCF_000697945.3 Frankliniella occidentalis | reverse complement strand
CCCCCTCGGTGCGCCTCCCACCCCGCCGCTCCGCCCCTCTCACTCGCTCTCCTGCTGCTGCTGCTGCTCCTCCTCCTCCCTCCTCGGCTTGGCGCGCGCAGTGGAGTGGAGCCGAGTGGAGCCGCGCGCCGCGGCGTGGAGCAGGGCGAGCAGGGCCCTCCACCGGGCGCTGTCAGTGCAGCCGCGACTGCCTCCCCGCGCGCACGCCCACGCCGCGCCACGCCGCATACCACGCCGCGCTACGCCGCGTCACGCACAACACGCCCGAGGCGCACGACCCGCGACGGCGGCGCGACCGGGATCGACGTGACGGTGACGGGCTCCCCGGGCCGGCGTGACGGCAAATAACAACCACGACGGACGAGGCCGCGGTCGCGTCGTCGTCGTGCCGCTGAGCCGCTATCAGCTGACTCCCCTCCCACCCCGGAGCCGGTCCGAGCCGCGGGCGCGGCGGGGCGGGGCAGCCGGAAGCGGCTGCGGGTCGCGGCTGGCCGCCGGCCAGTGGGCGCGCGGTACCCGATGGTGCCACATGGAGTTGGTGTCCGCCGCGGCCACACGCAGCACCACGCCGTCGACGAGCGCTCCTGACGATAGCGGTGCGTCGAGGCCGCCGGCGAGAACGGGACCGCGGTGACAGCCGCGGCGACGACGGGGGCCGACCGGTGGTGGGCGGAGGAGAAGGAGGAGCTGTTCGACGTGGTCGTCGGGCGCGGCATGCGGGGAAGACCAAGACAGTAGCAGCAGCAGTAGCAGTAGCAGCGCCGCCTAGCAGCGACCATGGACTGCCTCAAGAAGAAGAAGCGAGCGAGGTAAGCCCTATGGTGTCGTCGCTGCCCATCTCCAGCGCCGGTGCTGGCACGTGTGTATGTATGTGAGTGCGTGTGCGTGTGTGTGTGTGTGTGCGTGTGTGTGTGTGAGCGTACGCGTGCGCGTGTGTGCGAGCAGCCTTAACGGGACTGTGCGAGCCGGATTAAGGAAAGGCGGTGACCGGCTTGGGCCTGTTGGCCCGGCCCTGGCCTGACTCCGGCTCCGGCACTGACACACACGGTCTACACATCGACTCGCCCTATGTCGCGACAGAGGGCGCTCCAGTCACATGCATTGGGTGGGCTGTGGGCTGCTTGCTGCTTCTGCATGCCGGGGCCCGGCCGGGTCGAGACTGGGTGAAGGGGTGAAGGGCTCTCATCAGCTGCACAGGCGCATCGTGTCGCCGCCGAGTAGTAGCAACGACGACATGGAAGCGTCACATTTTTGCTGAGGGAGCTGTTTACTCACGTCCAAATGTCACGTACTTAGCTGAAATGGTGACCCCCATTTTATATTCTTTTATTTCGGTCTTTGTGACCTTTTCGCGTCGTGTGCTCGGGATGGGGTGGGTCAAGTAGTCTAATACGGGTCGGCGCCCCGATCGGCGAGAAAACTTTCCCATAGTACGAGACCCATCTCGCGACCACATTATTGTTTCGTGTGCGACACGCCGCGCCGGGCCCGGTATAGAAAGAGAATCGCGGAGCGCTCCCGGCGCCGGGCGGCGGTCGCTATCGCGTCTGCCGGCCGGGCCGCTCTGTGTGCAGACCAATCGCCACCACGACATGGCATTCCCCTTCCCCGGAGGCGGACCGCGACCTACCCGGAGGTGGCGTGGAAAGGGAGACCTGCATAGGTATTACCAGAACGATTAAGAGTGAAGAAGGGCAGAGCGAGGGTACACAGGTCTGGGGGCGGGCCGTCGCGCGGCTGTAAGTACAGTAAATTAAAGCAATGCGTCATTATATGCCAATCACTGGAATTTTCCCTCAGTGGGTGGCATTGAGTTTCGCTTTTAAAGGGGCGTTGCCAAGGGGTGAGCGGTACGCCGCTTCGGAAATGAGAGTGCGTGTAAGTGACAGGGAGTTGAAATATTAAACGTGACTGAGGCTGACTGCAACGATGACTGGATGCAACTGAAAAATTACTGGAAATGACTGGATATGCCTGCCAACATGACTGGGTAGGGTAGGATAGCCCTGTACACTTGACTGGGCAAAGTGACCTACCTGGTGCGTTGGTGTTGTTATGGCGAGGTGGGTTGGCGTTTCTGTTGGAGTCAAAGTATGGCACTCTGTCTCTGTCGGCTTATTAGTATTGTGAATCCATGTGTGTGCCCCCCTCCCCCCCCCCTTCCACCTGGCCCGCCTGGTGGCGTGGGATGGACCAATCGCCGCTCCAGGTTTGAAGGCTTTGTGTACGGCGATCACGGTCTGTGTTGCTGATTTCGCTGGTGGCCGCTGAGTCACTACTGGACTTTGCTTCGAGGCGTGTGTTGTCTGGCACGCCCAGTCCAGTCCGTCCGTCACCGCTCCCTCTGCCCTCCCCGTCCCGTCAAGTCAAGAGATTTCACCAACTTCACTCCCCCGCCCTGCCCCACCCGCGCCCTCGCCATTCCAGTCCAGTCTCCGCCGATCTGGCACTTGTCCTTTACTCTTTTTTGCCATCCTTCCCCTCCTCTGCGGTTCGATCCTCACCCTCTCCTCCCTGCCTCGCAATCTGGCGGTGTCCAGGCGCGCTCCACGCCACACACGCACACGACGAGGCCTTGACACAAACTCCTCCCTCCCCCTCCGCCCCCAGCTGAGCGGCTCTCCGTGTACCCCGCGAGGCAAGCCGGCCGGTCGCCGACTCCCGACTACTGTACTGTTTGCTCTAGCCGGGTATGTCAACCGTCTAACCGAATCTAGTTGAACCGAATCCATTCGGAATCGCATCCGCGCTCCCGCGCGCTCGCTGTTCGCTGCCCCGTGCCGCGGCCAAACCCAACCCGTCGCCGACCCCTTGTCCCTTTGGCGAGCACCCTTGGCGACGACGAACACCCGCCGTGAGAACGAATACGAAACAAAGAAACAGTATCAAAGGGCACATCACACACCACAACAATATCCAGACAAAAAATCAGAGAAAATCAGAAAAATCAGAAAATAATAATCAGAAAACTCCAGTGAAAAAATAAGAAAACTCCAGGAGAAAAAAATAAAGAAAATTCAGGAAAACACAGAAATATTGGCGTACACGCTTGATTTTACAGTGAAGTACCTCTCGAATGGGACACAGCAGGTAGGAAAAATGAATCGGTCTCCCCGGGGAGTCGAACCCAGGCCGCCGCCCCATGGCCACCGCTGGGCCGCTGACCCGGCGCGAAGCGCAGCTTTCTCCTCCGGCGCGGGCGCCGCCTTCTGGACAGCGAGAGCAGACAACGCACCACGGCGAAAGGCGAGGGCCACAGAAGCACAAGCCGTGTTAGTTGTGGGCATCAGAGCTTAGTCTCCGGGCGTTCATCCCAACGCGAAATACTTTATGTTTTGGCTCACTTCCAGCCGCAAAGAAAGGACGCGTAAAGTCGACGTACGACTGCACGTTGTGACCTTATCTGTTCACGTCACGATCTAGCAGTACATCTCACGCTTGCTAGAACCGTGTCGAAAATGATCAATGACCTTAATATGGCATCCACTGTTGACCGGGCGTTTTTCTGGAGCGTTGCGGAAAATTTTGTCCGCTGCGCCAAATGTCAATCCGGCGGACGAAATGAATGGGTAGACAACATTTTGCGCAGCTCACATGATCCACATTACATTTTTATTGCACAAAACATCATCATTGTATTCTGCAATCATAACTGCAGCGCTGGATTGCCGCAACGACAACCACCGTTTTATTGAGAAAAGCGCCCGCGGCCCGCGGTACGTCGCCCGCCTCGCCTCCTGTACAGCGCGCTGTGACACGCATGGCCTGGTGTGGTCTGGAGGTTACGTAACGTAAACAGCATCTCTCTCATTGCTGCTGGACTGGCCGGCCGGCGCGGCGCGTCGCCATCCTGGCCCGTCTGCGGAGCTGCGCCTCGCTTGACCCGCTCGAGCGTGAAATGATGCACCACCAGCGCACACGGATCGTCTTATTCTTAATCGTGTTGTTGTTCTCGAGGGCCTCGTTCACCTTGATGGCCGTATAGTGCACACGGCAGGAGGTGTAGAGTACGCGCGGAAGTATGGCCCGGGAGGAGCGGACACGGCAATGGCTAGGCAGGGCACCCCGAGTCCGACACTGCTCAACTCAATAAAACATTCCGGTAAAGCTGAAATGCAAAAGAATGCAGAGAACAAGAAAACGGAAGTTCCATGTAAAAGCATAGTGATATCCGTTTTCCTCTTCCTCGCATTCTTCTGCATTTTGGCTTTACCGGAATGCTTTATTCTTTACTTGCCCTACCCCCTCTCCCCCTTTTCCACCCGGTGTCCCACCACGCCTCCGCCCTCGCCCCGCCACCTCGCCAGACAGAAATTGAAAGTGAGAATGACGCGCCTTACCTCACGGCACTCGACGGGGACTGAGACGTGTGCCGGAAGGCTCGCCGACGGCTACAGCACCAGGCGTCGACGCCCACTCGTCACATTTTCCTAAAAGGATTTTAATTCGTGAGATCGTGGTATACAGGGTGGTCCACAGACCCCTTCCTTTATTTTGCGGATACTGTACTGCAT
>NW_026267367.1:400530-402879 GCF_000697945.3 Frankliniella occidentalis | reverse complement strand
CCTCTATCTCCCCCCTATTCCCCCGCGCTCTTCCACTCTATCGGTACCCTGCACACGTCGCAAAAGGGGGGTTTTCGGGTAGAGAAGGTCATTTTTCTCCCCTCCCCCCTCCGCCCCTTCTCGCCTACTCCTGCTTGACTCTCGTCCCCCCTTCACTTCCCTCCTTGTCAAAGGCAGAGGAGGGGTGGTCGAGCAATAGGCGCCGGTGGCGCCTTTATTCCTGTCCCCTTTATTCGCTTGAGAATCACACTTCCGGTCTGATACGGAAAGGATCGCCGAGAAGGGGCAGGAAACCCTACGGTGTTGGCGATGTCACGTGAGAAAGGCAAAAGGAGTTTTAGTGGGGATAAAGGTCGTAACGCCGCTCTTTTAGACCGTTTCTATGGAATGCAATTTGCCGCACTTCTGCTCCGACCGAGCGCATCCGTTGTCATGTACAATGATATTAACCTTTCCGCGAAATACGTCTGCTGCGAGGAAGTGAGGGGGGAAAGCGCGGCAAATGACAGCCGGAGCGGCAGCTGGTGGCGCTCCGCCCCGCCACACCCCACCCCACCTCGCGTCGCGGCGCGTGGACGAAGGCCCGCTGGACACGGTCAGCCTGGACAGCGCGACGCCACGCGCCACGCGCCGCGCTGCTGCGCCACGCCACCCCACGCCCTGTGCACCGCACGCGGCACGTGGCAGGTAGGCGGTGCGGCAAGCGGCGTTGTGGCAATACCCAGAAATTTGGCGCGCCAAACATGCGCGGCCTAGAGAGGCAGAATCTTCTACAAGCCTCTCCATGGTTATTGCGGCTCACGCAGCCGTATTCCTCACCGTTTTGTTTAATTTTTGGTGCATTTCTGCGCGCAGACCGTGGAAACGTCACTATGAGTTCATAACTGTGCGATGGGAACATCTTGGTCTGTCGCTTGCCCTCCCTTGCGATGCTCGCTGCCAAGCCCCAGCCCCGCGCGGGACCGCGCTGGACCCGAAGTGTTCGTGTGCATTCCAGCAGCAGCCCGCCCCTTCATATTCCACATGCCTCGACCTCATCACCTGTTGCGTAAAACTCACCGTTCCTCTCTCTCTCCCTCCCACCGTCTCTCTCTCTCACATATACTGTACTCGCTCATGGGTGTGAAGCCCCTCAAGTTGTACACGACGGACCTACTCTACCGTGTCCCTTCGCGCCTCTCTAATGCAGTGGTCGTATTACGGGTCGTTTGAGCCAGTTTGAGTACACCTCTGCGGAATCGGAAGCTGATAATAAAGTTTGCGTCATACACAAAATGCAACAAAATAAATTATTACAAAACAGTGAAAATTATAGTAATTATTATTACTATACGTCCAAAATTGTTATGAATTATTGAATAGATTATTATACAGCAACAACTTTCGCCTTCAGTTTCATGAGGTTTAATTTATTTCCTTTAAAGTAAAGGTGTGGCCTGCGCTTGCGCCGCAGGCGGCCCGCCCCCGCTTCCCACGCAGGCTGCCGCACGGGCGTGCTGGATGGGCGGCCTGCCTCCCAGGCGCGCTGTCCGCCCGCCACGTCCCGCTACGCCCCGCCACGCCAACGCGCAACCGCTGACGGCGCTATTACCCGCTCTATAACGTCCCCCGCGCACTTCTGCGAAATAGTTGGAGCGGCTTGCGGCGGCTGCGGGCGGGCTCGTGGGCCATGCAGTGTATGATGCGTCGAGGGGTGGGGGTGAAATTCACCAGCAAGAGGACACCGCGGCCTTGTGGTCTCGGCCTCGGCGTGTGTGCTGGGCGTTGGCGGTGCCCGGGGACGGGACGCGGCGGGTAGTATGACGCCACAAAGCTAGGGGGGGGGGGGGAGTGTCTCGACTCCGCCTATAACGCGACTCGCCCCAGCAGCCCCGCAGCGCCGCCCAAACAGCGACACCCACACGAAACAACCCCTTCTGTGCAGCGTCATCGGACGAAACCACACAGACACACCAGCACTGTCCTGTACAGTACACCGCCGAACCCCCATCCACGAGTGGCGCTGTGTGTCTCTGTTTCTACGACCACACACACACACACACACACACATCGCGTGTGTTCGATATGTCGGCGATAGCACCACAGGAGACGGCCATGAAACTTGTCCACACGACGTGCTAGCTGTGCACGCGTGCCCACTACCCCCGCCTCGCCACCACCGCCCCCGGTTTGGCTTAAGTGAATGAGTCTGGGTCTCAGTTCCCGACGGTGGTGGCGGCGTGGCCCCACGTGGTGTCAGTACTCCCGCCCCACCACGCTTCGCCCCACCACGCCCCGCCCGGCCCACCAGCACCAGCCTTGCATGCATGGGGAGCCTCGCCGGCACCAGCAGCAGCACGAAGTGCACGG